>NC_140969.1:47126624-47204124 GCF_056783735.1 Eptatretus burgeri
CAATAATGAACGATGTTAACACCATTGATATCTTGTATGAATACACATACGTCATATGCCAGTACCTTGATGGGCCATTCAAGCTGGGACAAAACAACCCGTTATTCTACAGCGCAAAAAAAAACCAGTAGGGGTTCGATGGAGAGAGCATAAAGCAACCCGGAAAGAGGGCAACCTTGTCTAATTCCCTTGTTAATAGACAAAGGTGCAACAAGTTCATTGTTTATCTTAAGCACACTATAAATATTATTGTATAGTATTTTAATATAAGAGATGAAGGTTGAACCAAGTCCAAACCGCTCAAGTACTTCGAAAAGGTACCGATGGTCAACACGGTCAAAGGCTTTCTCCTGATCAAGGAGAAGAAGTCCAAAATCTTTAGGGTTTTCCTTGCACAGTTCAATGATGTCTCTCACAAGGGAGATGTTGTCATAAATGGAACGTTTTGGGACACAGTAACATTGGTCTTCTTTCAACAACGAGGATAAATAAGGAGTAAGTCGTGATGCCACGGCTTTTGAAAATATCTTGTAGTCCGTACATAACAGGGAGATAGGACGCCAATTTTCAATACTCAGCATGTCTCCCTTTTTTGAGATAAGGGTAAGAAGAGCTCGTCGGCAACTCTGAGGTAGCTCTCCAAGCTGGCAGCTTGCGTTAAAGGTGTTAATGAGTTCTGGACCCAATAAGTGCCAAAACTTCTTGTAAAATTCAGTTGTAAGTCCATCCAATCCAGGTGCTTTCCCAATGGCAAGGCCGTGCAGGGCAGTGCCAAGTTCATCCAAGGTGATGGGTCTTTCCAGTTGGGAACGCCCATCTTCACACAACACTGGCAGGCCTATGGAGATAGAGGCAACACTGACAGGATTTATTTGTTCCATTGAATATATTTTCGAAAAGTATTCCTTCACGAAAAGGTTGATTTCTGATTGTGTAAAGGTAATGGATGAATCTGCTAATCGCAGCTGAGAAAGCTGTTTACTGGGAAGACGTTTCTCTCAGGAAAAGAAGTACTTGGTTGGTACGTCTGCCTCATTCAGGTGTCGCACCCTCATCCGAACTAAGGCACCACGTGCATTCCTCTCGGTTATTTCCTTTAATAAGGACTGTTTCTCAGTTAAGGTTTTTTGTATGTTACTATTATTTTGTCCGAAGACTTGTTGGAGTTGTAAAATCTCTAACTGTAATATTTTCTTAACTTCATGGTCAGCCCTTGTTGAGAAAAAACGATACTGTTTACAGAACCCTTTAATTTGGGTCTTTACTAAATCCCACCATATCAACGGATTAACGGAACAGCTTAACTTCTGTTCTAGGAGAGCCGTCCAGGATTCAAAGGCCTGAATGAAGTTGAGGTTTTCTAGTAAACTGTTATTGAATTTCCAATGAGAGCTCCCTGGACATGGTTTAGAGAGTTGAATAAAGACTCGAGCTAGGGAATGGTTGGAGAAACCAGAAGGCACGATATCGGATTTATAAACTCCATGTAATAAATGAGAATTTACATAGATGTGATCAAGCCTCACAAGTGAGATGTGGTTGTTTAAACAACGACACCATGTATAAGACCGATCAGAAGGGTGCTGTATGCGCCAAATATCATGAAGATTATATTTCGCAATGATGTTTGCAAAACGTTTTGTAGTACATGGTTGGGGTTCTGGCCCGTTCCGGTCAAAGGAAGCATTAACAGTACAGTTAAAATCGCCACCAATAATTAGACAAGTCTGCAAATCCAGTGTTTGCAGGAATTTTCTCAGTTCTGCAAAAAAGGAGATCCGCTCGTCATTTTTGCTTGGAGTGTACACATTGAGAATTGTGAACTTGATCTGATTGATAGAGAAGGTCACGGAGGCAAGGTGTCCATCAATAATACTCATAAATTTAAGGCAGGACGGATGGAAATGTTTCCCTAAGCCAAACATGATGCCTGCCTTCGACGAGGAGTTGTTACTGAAGAAACATTCCTTGTCCATAAATAGTTGCGACTGAGCCTGAACAGATCGGACAGCATGGGTCTCTTGTAACAAAGCTATGTCGAGACCATTGACCTCTACCAACTGTTAAATTTGGATCTTGCGGAGCGGACTCCCACCACCATTAACATTTATTGTTCCAATCTTGAAACTGGCCATGAGGAAAATAATAGTTTCTCTAGAATAAGATCAGAAGCGGGATAATTGATTAGGATCCCTTTTCGCCTTGGCAATCAGTTTTTTTAAGCGGTGACAGTGTGTCTGGTGGAAACCAAACAAGTCAGGCTTACGTACGATAGCCTGAGCACACTCGAGGAAGGACGGTAGATCTGGAAAGTATTCCGTCAGGTTTATATTGCGTTTCCTGTATGTATTTTGTTAGAAGAGTCTTATTTGTTCAGGGGGGGTAGGACTTTGACTGGTGAGCTTCTCCACCGTTTCCACCTGACTGTTTCTGTTTGCTTCCTCCAGGTCAGATTCGTCAGAGTCGGTTTTAGTTTCCGAGTCACACACGCTTGTATTGTCCTGCATATCAATACTGTCGTCAGTATTGATACACAGATCTGTACTGGTTACCACGTCTATGTGCTCTTCCATTGTGGGAACATCTCCTGGTGAAGTAACGGAAATAATCGGGGGAGTTGATGAAACAGAAACACCATCAGCGGATGTAGCGATATCGCTTTCCTCGACCGTAACGGTGTTATCGACCTCCAACGGCGTGGAGGTATACAGTACTTTGGGGGTCTCTCGTAAAACATCCATTTTAACATTTCCTGTGTTTCCAGCTTCACCACGTGATGGATTGGGAGCAGTTGCAGGGTTAACATTTGTTTCACTATTTCCTGCTGACAAGGATTTAGGGTTAACATTTACCAAAGTGACAGCAGGATCATCACTCGTGGTCTGTGTATCACCGTCAATGGACTTTCCAATAGGAGAGTTTTTAATGAGTGAAACCGTTTTCTTCACTGCAATAACAGGTAAAGTGGTCTCTGTAAGGGAGACGTCTCTGTCCTCACCGGCAAGTAGGCTAAACTTGTTGGTCGTAGGTACCGGGGTCCAGGTCCATTCCGGGTCAGCCTTGTAGAGTGACGTCAGTCACAACTGCAGGAACATTACCGACAGATTCCTCGTTTGTAAATGGTCCTTTCTTCTGGGTTAAACGACCATCAGGTAAAGTCTTTCTCTTTCTTGATGAAACGATGGTGAAACCATCCCAAACATTCGTTTTGCTGTTTAGACTATCGGGCTGAGAGGCCTGGGCCTTATTAGCGGACACGGGATTCGCTTCCTTCACAGTCGAGGAAGAAGAAGAAGAAGACGTACTCTTGTTGACGAGGTTTGTTTCATCGTTCGACGAGGTTGACTTTGGGCAAGATCGTTTCAAGTGTCCGAAATTACCACATTCGAAACATTTCAGGGTGTCAGTGGTTACGTAGACTTGGTAATCATGATTATCAATTTTGAGTTTTAAAACTATGTTCAAGGTTCTTTCAGCGTGAGAGGGAGGAAGCACCACATAAGCTTGTCTCCGAAAAGACATCACATGCTTCGTCCGATCGTCCTGGCCCCGTAAAGGTAACATAGTGATTTGAGAAACCACGGTACCATAACGAGATAGTTCGGAGATCAGCGTCTGATTCTTCAGGAAAGGAGGAGCGTTCGAGATAATGACCTTCACGGCCGGTGTGTCCAGAAGGGAGACGAGCACGAAATGTCTGTCATCTGTTGATAGTCCAGTCGATACGATTTCATGAACCAGTTCTGTCTCAGACACGAAGATAACCACACGTTTGTTCATTCGTGAGGCTGCACGAACTTTGTCAGGACCGACTATGTTTCCTGTGGCGATAACGAGATCCTCGACGCTGACGTCGTCGGGCAGGACACAGACGACGCCATGTTTTCTTGTTAATGCTTCAAATGCCGAATAACGGGATTAAGAAGTCATATTTAGGAAGGGGGAGGAGGGGCGATTGCTCTCCTGCAGTAATTAAATACGAGCCGAGACAGGTTTCCAAGGGAAATAAACACAGCGACAGTGAGGAAAAAACGATCAGTTGAGGGCCCGGGATGGGCCGCCAACTAAAAGCTATCCACAAAAAGCTGTGGGCTCTTTCTCTCTCTAGCTCTGGGAAAAGGTATGCAAGGAGAAAACAGGGGGGTGGGGAGGGGATGGGGATGGGATGAACCAAAGGCCAAACCATGAAATAACAAGGACAGATGGGCGGGGTGACGACGGCGCCAGGGAAGGCCGGAGCGTGAGGTCTAACAAAGAGGGGAGGGAAGGAGGGATGGTGGGAGCACAAATAACGATGCGTATAAGGAAACAAAGGAAGGGAGGTGAAAAACGATGCGAAAGGGGATAGAAAGGCGAAAAAACAGGGCAGACAACAGCTCACCAAGACCACACAGCTGCCATGACACTCCACTCGACTCACCAACAGCCAGCAGGGGGGGGGGAGAGAGAAAGAGAGAAAAAGAGAGGTGAGAGGTGAGAGAGATAGAGAGATAGATAGAGAGAGAGAGAGAGAGAGAGAGAGAGAGAGAGAGAGAGAGAGAGAGAGAGAGAGAGAGAGAGAGAGAGAGAGAGAGAGAGAGAGAGAGAGAGAGAGAGATAGAGATAGAGATAGAGATAGAGATAGAGATAGAGACAGAGATAGAGATAGAGATAGAGACAGAGACAGAGACAGAGACAGAGACAGAGACAGAGACAGAGACAGAGACAGAAAAGGCAATGCGTGGCATGCTGGGAAACTAAGCGAAGGAGGCGTTCTTGCTCATAGTAGTTCGCCATTCATGGCTCATTTGTACAGGTGAGAAAAGGATACAAACAAAAAAAGCAGAATTTATTTATTCGCACGATTTTTTAAAGGTTTAAAATTAATTTCCTTTATTTGCTTTGAAATCCTGTCGGATAAAACACTCATCTATTTATTTTGTAAGCTTACTTTTGAAGGCCGAGGGGTGGCAGGCTAATGCGACATGGCGCTTCATGTAGGGGAGAAGCCACATGACCTCAAGGTCTTGCTTCTGATCGCCATCTCAGCAAAATTTTGAGAAGTCGTACTTGTAAAAGTACCCTTCCCCCCAGGCCCCAGTGTCGGGATTCTCTCCTGATCGATGTTATAATCACCGCAGAGCTCTTGTTACCTTCGCAAACTTTGTTGCGAAGGTTATGTTTTGATCGCTGTGTATTTATTTATTTATTTGTGAATATGTGTGTTTGTTTGTTTGTTTGTTATTCGCATCACTCCAAGAGTATTGAACTGAATCGCAGCAAATTTGGTGGGATGATTGGTTATTATCCAAGGACCATTTGATTAGATTTTGGGAGCGATCGGGTCAAAGGTCAAGGTCATGAAAAGGTCAAAATCGTCTTTTTACCATAGCACGGTCAATTTGTATCCAATTTGCATGCAACTAATGCCAAAATGTTCAGCATTCAATGCCCCATCTTGTGATATGTGACGTGACACAATGACGTAATAACCCTTATTAGCGGTTGGGAGTCAAAGGTCGGGGGGGTCACGACATTGCAAAATGTGCGGTTTTAGTCATAACACGGTCAATTCTTATCCGATTTGCATGAAACCAACACCAAAATGTTGACTGTTCTGTTCCTCACACTCTAATACCAATTCCAAAATTAAGAGTACAAAGGTCAAGGTCGAGGTCATGAAAAGGTCAAAATCGTCATTTTTGTACAATGAATGTTTGTTCACAATAAATAACTTATTTAGAAAAACAGAAACTCGTGTGTGCTAAATGCCCCTAAAATGCCAGAAAATAATATCTTATAATGTGACCAGTTGTCATCAGATTGACTTGACATCGACACCCAAAAAGGTCAGGGAGTTCATACAGAAATTGTACAATGTACGTGAATCAGTGTCAAACAGCAGGAAATTTAATGTTTTTAAGCCATCATAACACATATGAGATGGCAGATGTGGTATGGGATTAAATACCCTCACAATCAACGGTTTCTGGGGGGGGGGGGAATGTAGCATTGGCGAAGGTATGCACTCCACTGAGTGCCCGTTCTAGTTCTCTCTGCTTCCATCTTTGCAGGGTTAGCATGCTGAGCTTGCTTCTGCAGTTGTTTCTCTTCTCCTTTTTTATGCCTCCGGCACCCTTGGTGCGGAGGCATTATGTTTCCGGGTTGTCCGTCCGTCCGTCCGGATTTTCGTTTACGCGATAACTCAAGAAGCAAATTGTAGAATTTCATCAAACTTGGTAAAAAGGTAAAGTAAGACAGTGCAATTAAGTGGTTAGATTTTGGGCCAGATGTGATAAAGGTCAAGGGTCAAAGGTCAAGGTCAAACTCTGAAATTTTTTACTGTTTACGCCCTAACTCAAGAAATATTGGACAGAATTTCATCAAACTTGGTACAAAGGTAAAGTTAGACAGGGCAATTAACTGATTCGATTTTGGGCCAGATATGATAAAGGTCAAGGGTCAAATATGTCAATACTCAAGTGTTTGTGCGGGAGAGTGGAGGCATACCCGTCGACTGCGCGCAGTCGAATTACTCTAGTTTTCCTCTGCTAACGTGAGGACGAGGAAGTGACATTGTATTTATGCTTTTTGGAATACTTCTGGCATCTTGTTGAATAAGTTGGGCCAATTTTTATTCAATTTATCAAAGATTCATTTTTTTTACATAATTTCCACAATGTTTTGCAAAAAATCCATAATTTTCGCTATCCGATATTGTTTTCAAGGAATGTTAATGGCAGATCTGGAAGCGTTATGGTCTTAACAATTTCTTATTTGCTTTCTAATTTACTACCACAACATTACTATTGAATTATTCTATATCTATCTGAGGTAGATAAAGACCTACCTCACATCCACAATGAGTCACTCTAGGTTCAGTAATCAAGCCATCCTCTCCATTGAGCGTGAATTAGCCGAGTCAATTGACTTCGAAGCTGCAATAGACGAGTTTGCCTCACTGAAGACGAGGAAGAGGTGAACCACACAGTCACACCAACTGCACATTTAGGAAGCCAATGACCATTTATAAAAGCAGAAAACAAAACTTTAACTCTTTACTTGCAAATGTATTGTACCTCATTTGATTTGTAATAAAGTTATTCCATTGGGCTTTGTGTTTAATTCAACACGTGAGTTTACGATGAGGGAGCGGAAATTTGACATCTCACCCTGAGTGTCATTTTTCCATATACTGCTCCCACTGGTCCCACATCTCGACATTCATGTAAAATATGCATAAATACTGTATTTCTACGAAGTAAAGGCCCGGTCACACCTTGACGTTTTAGCCAACGTATGCCGATTTTTGAATTTTTTTTCTAAAACGCTGGCAAACGTTGAATACGTTATGGGTAAGTTTTGATAACATTAAGAGCACGCTGGCATACGTCGTAGTACGTTGCCATAAGTCGTTGTACGTTGGCTTTAAATGTTGTACTTTTCGGTTGTCCTCAAATTTTTTCATGCTTGAAATTTCACGACGTATGCCGGCGTATGACTCAGACGTTCCGCTACGCTGGCCACAAGTTGTAGGCACGGTCTGCGATCGTTGACAGACGTCAACACATGCTACTTGTAAGTTAATCATAAATTGAGACACGCCGCGGTAGTGTTTAGAGTACCCGAAACTTATTTCCTACCTATGATTAACGTGTTGTTGGCACGTTACGCGATCGTTGCCACACGTCGACAGACGTTACTTTTAAGTTACTCATAGGCTGAAAGACGTCGGTATAATGGATCGTCCTTGCGTCAGCATCCACGGCCACGGCCAGGACACTTATTTGCAGCATTCTTTAAACTTTTCTTCGGCATGACGAGGATGTTCACACTTCGATGTCTAGCTTGGCTATGATTCCAATTGTCTATCGGCAGCGTCGATTTAAAATAGTCGAGTTTGAGCGTTTTAACACGTTCAGAAGAAACGCTTCAAATTTCCAAACCCCAGCGTCAAAAAAACAAAAAAAAACAAAAAAAAAAAACAAAGGCGAGTGACAGCAATTTAAATCGTTCATTGTAAACAATGAAAATAGCTGAGTGGTACCATTTCAAAGTCGTTGAGTGTAAAAAAAATCCAATTGTTGAGCGCAAGCGTCTACTTTTAATAGTGGAGATGCAGCCATTTAAATCGTTGAGTGGCAGCCTATGAACCTACCCGTGGACACGCGGACGCAAGGACGATCCATCATAACCCACACCCTCCCCCTCACACCCACCTACTACTGCCAACATGAACAAACTACTACTAATACTAATACTGATACTGATACTGATACTGATACTGTTACTGATACTGTTACTGCTGACATGGACATCAACTCAAAAAGGAACTCGAAAACACTGTTGGGTTCCCCTTTTATGAACACCATTTTTATATACCAATTCCCAAAACCGCTGGGAACACGTCTTTATATGGCAGTTGTAAGCGAGAAACACATTCATTTTTTTTTTTTTGTCGACCGGAAGACGTCATTGGAATACGTCTACATACGTCGATGTGTGTTGGGACTACGTAAAGAATTGGTTCAAAGCACGTCAAACATAAGTTAGAAATAAGTTTCGCGTAAAAAAGACATTACCGCGACGTGTTTCGACTTATGAGTAGCTTATAAGTAGCCTTTGTGGACGTGTGTAAGCGTCCACATATCGTGTGTAAAACTTCTCCCCATCGCATGCGGAACGTGTGTCATATGCCGAGTACGTCGTAAAATTTTGAACATGTTCAAAATTTCTTGACGTACTCTACTTACTACGACTTATGATAGCGTATTTAGCGTTCTACTCACGTATACCAAACTTACCCATGCCGTATTCGACGTGCCCCCAACGTTTTAGACACATTTTTCTTAGGTCGGCATACGCTGGCAAGATCGCCAAGGTGTGACCGCGATTTTGACCCTTCCATTTCTACGGCAGTTATGATTCGAATCGTTGTGCGTCAGCCTTTTAATAGGCTACGTCACGACATCGTCGGCGATGCGTGCTACGCGCTATGCCTGAGTTAGACTATCGTTGGGCATCGGTTGTGTAGGCCGACAACAGGTTCAGCATTCGTTGGTATAAGTTATCTATAACACAACGAAAAGTTCTGTGTAGTTACCAATGCGTTACACATAAGACCAAGTCGCTATGAATACGTCCGAATCTTTAAAAAAAAAAACATCAAAAGTTCAACGTAAGCCAGCGTTTTACATAAATTTTAACACGTTGCCATCGCTGGCTAAAACGTCAAGGTGTGACCTGGCCTTAAACGCAGGATGAAGATGATATGCATATTTACATCAATATAATTCATACTCGCATCTCAATTTAACATCAAATTTATTCTGGATATGCAACAGAGGATAAAAGTGTCCTTACTTAAAGAGCAATCACAACAAATGTACCGTAAGGTAGTATAAAAAAAAAATGTTCAGAGAAATTAAAAAAACCTATGTATGTATCAGAATACAGATTTAGAAAAAGAAGACAAAGAAAAAGCAGGCCATGGAAACAACGAATATTGCCAAACAAATATTCAGTAAGTGGGCAATTATTGGTCAATCTTGAGATCTTGACGTGAGAAGCCCTCTGAAATATGAGTTAGCTCCAGTACCTCTCTCATTTCAATCTGGTTGGTACAATTAAAAAGATTCAAAAGAGCAAAGTCCTTGCATAGTTAGATGCACTCCCAGACCTCTCAGAATCCAATGAACCAACAATTTGAGTGATCGACTTGATGATGTTCCTTCGAATGGGATGCACAAATACCGTATCCTTGAATACTTTTGGAGAACTGTCTGATCAGTTGTTGAGCAGAATCCTTGGAATGAAATGCAAGTACATTGCTGCAGTTGGTGACAACTATTCTTATATTATGGAGAATCAATCAAATCAGGTGAAAGAACTCGCAGAAGCAGTGTACAAATGCAAGAAATCTGAAATCCGTCATGCTTGATGCTCCTTCCAAAACAACGGCTGAAGATGATGTCACGTGCAAACAACAAGGCAAATACAGCAAACATTTTCATGGAAAACGAAGTGCAAAGTGTGAAGACACACTTTTGCCAGGTTGTGAGCTGTAACTGTCTGGTACGGATTACATGACATATGGAAAGCAGTCAGAATACTTCAAGGATACCATCATGATGTCCCCGAGCTGTCAGATATCCATGAAGAAACGGATTCTCACTTGTTCCTGCACATTGCACATGCAAAGAAAACCTTTGGCATTGACAGAGTTGTTGTGTGGAGATTGGATTCAGACGTAGCCTGCATGTGCCCAAGATAATGCTCAATGACTGGTATCAAGGAACTGTATTTGAAAAGGTACTATCAAGGAACTGTGTGTAACCCTCCACCGGCGGTCCATCAGGGTATTCGGGCAAAGGACCGCACAAAAGGTTGACAAGAGATCTCGATTCCCATTCATACATGAGCAGCGACGGACTATATGCAGTGGTTCTATGCTGGAAAGTTCTGTAGGCCATCAACAAGTACTGCTGGGAAGTTTTGTAGGCCATCAACAAGGTGTTCATACCAGTCATCCTGACGGGTGATGGTAAATAAGGCCAGTTGTTGTAACAAGGTTTTATTAAACCTTTCCATCCTCCCATCTGATTGAGGTCTTAATGTTGTTGTAGCGTTTTTCAAATTGATGAGATTTCCTGCCTTCCTCTTTGAGTAATTGGCTCTCAAAATTTTGACCCTGGTTGATGTGCAGCTGTTCTAGAATCCCATGCTGATGTACAAACCCTTCTACCAAGGCCTGTGCCATAACCCTGGCTTCTTGGTTGGGGAGCACATAAGCCTCTGGCCACTTGGTTAAACAGTCCGTAACCACGAGGATGTAATTATTGTCTTGGCAGGTGCAGGATAGCGGTCCTAGTATGTCCATAACCACCTGATTAAGGAGGGCCCCCACCTGATGAAATTATAATTGGGCCCTCATCCTCCATGCTAGTCTCTTTTTAGCAGTACAAGCGCCGCATGCCCGACACTAGTCCTGTATACCACACCCCATATTAACCCAATCAATTTTTCAACAGACCCGCAATGTTGTCTTTGTCCTGCTCAATTTATTTGGGACTATTACCAGCCAAGAGTTTTTCTCAGAGGGAATATCGACCTATTTGCGATACAAGATGTTATCTTTCAATTCCAAAGCTTTCCAGTCAGCCCAGTACGCCTTTGGCTGTGCTCCAAGAGGAGCAACTTCCTCCCCGCTCGGTCTCGTCCTTTCCCTTCCCTTACCCAATCGCACACCGGTCCCAGTACAGAATCTTCCCTCTGGGCCATGCTCCATTCTAACGTACAAAATTCATCCTCCGCGGTCCGTGGAAATGTTGGCCTTGTCACCCGGGTTGGATGGGTGGCAACATTAGTGGTGTTTTATAGATCCATAAAAACATTAGTGGTGGACATTTTGTTATAAATCACATCGATGAGTTTATGTAATTGCACAAGAGTCATGTCAGTGGAATGTTTAGATTGAAAGTTGAACTGTTGGTCAAAAAGAAGGTTGAATTTAGAGAGATGACCTTGGAGAGACAGTGATTTAAAGTCTTTCCAAGATTTTAGAAAAACAAGGAAGAATGGAAATAGGTCTGTAGTTATAAATGTGCTGTTTAGGCCGAGGTCACATTTGCCACGGCGGCCGTGGGGTCTCCAAAATCTATGGCCACTAGCAATTATACGGCGGCCGCAGCATTTCCACGGTCACACAATGTAGCAGTCACATATGTTTTTATTTTTCGGGTAGCCGCACGGCGTATTTAGAAATTGTGGAGACCGAAAACGTGGGGGTGCCATACGGTCTTTGATTTGATGTCGCACGGTGACCTTAGGGCGTTCCTGCGGCGGCCATATAATTTTCAAGGCAGACGCAGGTGCCCGCAAGGCAACCACAGGGGACCGCAGGGGAGCCCCTAAGGCGAACGTGCAGCCAGACGGACGGTAACGAGAGGGGTTTTTTTTTTAACCAGTTCTTTTGTTTCGGCTTGTTGAATTGCTACGGCGAATGTAGAAATGAAAAAAGTTATAACTCCGCGCTATAATTCCACGGCGACCCTACTGCCTGTAAAATATAGCCATACGGCGTAGGGCCACCGAGGCCACCTCAGAAACTCTGTAGCCGCCGCATGTTTCTGTCAATTCAGAGGGAGTACGACCACCGTATCCTCGCCATAAAGCAAATGTGACTTAGGCCTTAGCACCAGATTTGAAGATGGGGATAACATTTGCGACGTTAAGATGAGAATGGACAGATTGACGAAGGAACGAAAGATTGAAGATGAAAAATGCAAGTTATCAAGAGACAAAGGAAATCACAGTTTTAACCACTGATTAATTCTTCAAACCCACAATATTCTTCAGCTCTTTACCGATTTGGTTAATTACTTCCACCACTGAAGCTGAAGTAGGTTATGTTTACACCCCTTTCTGTCTGTCTCAAAAAGTTGTGGACGGATCCAGATGAAATTTTGTGGACAGGTTGGGTCTGTGACAAGGACAAACTGATTAGATTTTTGTGAAGATCCGACGACTAGAATTTTAAAAGTGATTCTTCACCATTGAGAGATAGGGCTAAACCAATATATAGCATGAAAACTCAAAAAGTTGTGAACGGATTTTGACGAAACTTGGTGCACACGTTGGGTGTGTGACAAATAAGAATTGATTCAATTCTGGTTAAGATCCAAATCCGGATCTGGATACGATAATTATTTAATTTTAAAAGTGATTCTTCACCAGAGAGATAGGACCAAAAACGATATAGTACTGTGTAGCATGATATTTCAAAAATGTAATGGGCCCAATATGTTCTCGTGGATCAGGCATTACGTGGCAGAGGTATGTGCTCCACCCAGTCCCCTTCTAGTTTCATGAGAATTCATCAGCATCAGGAAAAATGAACTGTTGCTTCATTAATCGGTAAAAAGTGTTTCAGTAGGATGAATGCTATTGGCCAAGAAAGGAGCGATATTAGTAAGGTAATAATTCAAAGAATTGGAAATATCTGCCGGATAAGAGATAACCTGCTCTCCATCCAAAAATCAGTTTGAATTGTCATCCTTGTTGGTCTTAAGCCGCTGTCACACCTTGACGATTTAGCCAGCGTATGCCGACTTATGAAAAATTTGTTTAAAATGTTGGCACACGTCAAATACGTAATTGGTAAGTTTTGTATATGTTAAGAGCACGCTGAAGCATGCTGGCATACGTTGTAGTACGCCGAGCTCGTCGACAAATTTTAACATGCTCAAAATTTTTCGACGTATGCCAGCGTATGACTCACACGTTCTGCATACGCTGGCCATAAGTTGTAGGCACGTTACTTGTAAGTTACTCATAAGTCGAAACACGTTGAGGTAATGGTTAGCGTCAGTGTTCCAGACTCCATGGTTTTTTTATTTTATTTTATTTTTCTTCGGTATGACGGTGATGTTGACACTTCGATTTCTAGTGCGGTTATAATAAAATATAATTAATAGGCTGCCGCTCAACGATTTAAATCATAACCGCACTAGAAATCGAAGTGTTAACATCACCGTCATACCGAAGAAAAAAAAAACCCCCATGGAGTCTGGAACCCTGAGGGTTCCTCCTGTATGAACCCCATTTTTATATACCAATTCCCCTAAATGCTGCCAATACGCCATTATACGGTAGCTGTAAGTTAGTAACACGTTCAGTAACTGTGGTCGTCCGGAAGACGTCAAATACATCTACATATGTCAATATGTGTTGGAGATACGTTACACATTTGTTCAAAGCACGTTACTCATAGGTTCAAAGCACGTTACTCATAGGTTAGAAATAAGTTTCGGGTATGCTAAACATTACCTCGACATGTTTCGACTTATGAGTACCTTACAAGTAACGTGTGTCGACGTGTGTCAACGATCGCATAACGTGCCTACAACTTATGGCCAGCGAATGCGGAACGTGTGCGTCATACGCTGGCATACGTCGAAAAATTTTCAGCATGCTTAAAATTTGTCGACGTACTCGGCATACTACGATGTATGCCAGCGTGCTCTTAACGTATACTAAACTTACCCATAACGTATTCGACGTGTGCCAGCGTATTCGGCAAATTTTTCATACGTCGGCATACGCTGGCTAAAACGTCAAGGTGTGACAGCGGCTTGACACTTCGATGTCTAGTGCGATTATGATTTGAATCGTCGAGTGGCAGCCTTTTAATAGGCTACGCCACGTGATCGTCGGCGATACGCTGCCACACACTATACATACGTTAGACTATCGTTGGGCATAGGTTGTGACCGCCGACAACACGCTAAGCATTCGTTGGTATGTTATCTATATGTTATCGAAAAGTTCTGTGTACGTTACTAATACGTTATGCATACGTCCAACTCGTTATGAATACACCCAAAACTGGAAAAAAATATCAATAGTTCAGCGTACGCCAGCGTTTAACATACATTTTGATACGTTGCCATACGCTGGCTAAAACGTCAAGGTGTGATAGCGGCTTTACCGAAGATGTTATTAATTTCATGCCATGTATTTTAATACTACTTTTATTAGAATCCAACCCTTTGGCAGAGTAATTTTTCTTTGCAGAATGGATGATTGCAGTGTTCACTTAAGGGGGGATAAATTATAAATCATAAAGATGTAATCATAGAGATGTAACACAAGCCGGGAGGCGACGAGGGATCCGCTCGGATCGAAGCGCTGGATACGATGTTTTTCATTCTGACCGATCCACCGACGAAGATTCATTGCCAAGACGTATTGGTTCACATACAATTGTTCCTCTGCCTGGCAAGATTTTTCCTATTGCGTATTTTGCCAACTGGCACTCCTCATAAAAAATGACGGTAAACAGACACCCTATTTTTGAAGGACTACCATTTGAAAAATAAAACCAAAATAAAAAATCGGCTCGAGTAAAATTAGGGACGAATTAAGTAAAAAAATAAAATGTGTCTATTTTTGTTGACATTACCTCAGATGACGGCAAACAGAGTGGACGTCAGAAGAAAACGAAACAAAACGTAACGTGAAGAGAGAAAGAGAAAAAAATAACCATAAACAGAACAACAGATGTTCAGGGAAATACGAACCAGACCGTGGGAAGAGCGAGAAGACTTCCTGGTCGGTTGTTTTTGATGAACCTGGCGGTGTAGCGGACGATAACATAATGGGGGGTGTAGAAATTTTTTTTAAAAGATGTTTTTCAAATTCCACATAACTTGATTTATACCATATTATTAGAAATCCACAACGACAGAAATGCCGGTGATTCCATTTATTTTGGATCCTTTTCACTTTGGTCAATAACGTTTGGATCGAGGAGAGATCGAAGGTGGAACGATGGTGTTGAAATGAAAGCGATACCGTATTTTCTGTCGGGTGGATCTTCCATTTCCTCCCCTTCACTAGCGAGCTGTTGACGAAACTCTCAGAGCTACCGGTATCAATCAGTGCCTCAGCCATATGCCCGTTAATTCGTACGTTGATGATGGCCTTGGATAGATTCCCCGGTGAGGCTGCAGTTAGTTTTTTTTGTGAGTAGAGAGCCGCAGAAGTGGGTTTATTTCTCCTTAGAGTAGATTTACATACCCTGGCATAATGCCCTTTCTTGTCACAATTCATGCATGTGGCATCTCTGGCGGGGCATTTGTGGCGGGAGTGTCTTTTGTACCCACAAAAGAAGCATTTACCAACCGAAGTAGTTGCTGAGGAGTTTGACGAGGTCTGGGTATCCGATTCCTCGGGTTTTTCTCCATCCTCTGTGTCAGGGGTGCCCTGTGGGGTTCCTTGAGTTTCCACCATAGCGGCGTTCATTAGCAGCATCGGTGTCCCAAATGACTCAGATTGCTGCTGAGCCGTATCCATCGCTCGAGCCTGGTCGACTACCTTTTCAAGAGTGGGTTGCGCTTTCTCCAGTAAGCGTTGCCGTATGTGGGCTGACCTGAGCCCTTGGATGAATGCCTCTCGGGTCGCTTCATCTCGGTGTTCCTCGGCGGTTACGGCCCGGAAGCTGCAGTCTTTTCCCAACTGCCTCAGAGCTTGCAGGAACTGATCGATGGTCTCCCCGGCTGCTTGCTTGCGTGTGTTGAGAAGATGTCGTATGTACACCTCGTTCTTGCGCTTCACGTAGAGCACCCGCAGCTCGTTGATCGCTGCATCGTAGGTGTCACACTCCGAGAAGAGCCTGTATACACTGGGCGAGACATGATTCACAAGGGCGGCCAATTTATCGGCTCCCTCTTCGATGATGGTCAGATAGTGTGAGAAGGAACGGAACCAATGCGACCATTTCATTTCCGAGTCAGTCGCGTTTGGGTCTGCGTCGAACCTCTCTGGTTTGTAGATCTTGTCCATCGTTGGTTGAGAGAGCCGAGAAAACCAAATGGAATAAATTGAAATGAAAGCGAGAGAAGAACCTTCAGAGTGTAGGCTTTATTCCATTTGAGTGAAGCCGCTTCTACGGGCACATCAGGGAATACAGGTGCAGCTAGGAGTACATAAACAGTAATGTATACATGTGCAACTAATCACCGTAAAATAAATCAGTATAAGCACGGAGTCCGATATACTCTCAATTCCCACCATTCAACGAGCACCAAGTGAACCACCGCCGTAAATGACAATGCCCCAGGGACAATCCCACCGACCGCGCGGAATCTCGGTTTTATCTGTCCGTACGCGAGCCGCGCAACATGTGATCACGCATCACGTCCTTCAATTCATCACATTCTCCCCGTCTTTAAAATGTAACTAGAGGCCCAACTAACGCACCATGATTACTTCAGCGCTACAGGAGTATACATTTCAAGCAACGCGAACTATCTAAACTACAGAAGCATACATGCCAAGCAGTGAGGATTATTTTGAGTTGTAGGAGCATGGTAATGAGCATCGATATATTATGTAATGAGCATATAGGAGCATGAGCATCGAGGATGCCGATAATCCCCTTTACAGATCGAGTCGGCGAGGGGGTTTTATCCGTCGACCTCTCCGGGAGTAAATGGCGGTTTCACTTGAGGGAGGCTTCCGATCCTCTTGGTGAGCCTCGACTCGTGCCGGGGATGACTCCTCGATCACTCTCGGGTGGAACGCGGCAGCTCCGTCGCCACCGTTCCCGGGTGGAGTTCCTGGGGGGGAACACCTGGGGAGGGGATGTCAGAGGGAGGAGTGCCAGATGGTGGTGTACCTGCGGGAGGAGTGCCTGAGGGAGCCAAATGGCGAACCGACACAGTGGTCTCCCTGCCATCCGGGAGCCTGACATGAGCATACTCTGGATTAGTATCGATGAGTTCGACCTCTTCCACCATGGGTTCATACTTGCTTTGTCGTACCGGGCGTTTCATGAACACTGTTCCGGGATGGGTTAGCCAGTTGGGCACCGATTGGCCGTCAACATAACGTCGCTGGTGAGTAAACATTCGTTCGTGAGGAGTTGCATTGGTGGACGTGCAGAGCAAAGAGCGTATGGAATTCAGAGCGTCGAGAAGGGTAACCTCCCACCGCTCGGGGCCCAGTCCTCTTGATTTCAACGCCAGAGTTACGGCTTTCCAAATGACTCCGTTATACCGTTCCACCTGCCCATTACCCTGTGGGTTGTAACCCGTCGTTCGACTAGTTGCTATGCCGAGCTCTAGTAGGAATTGTTTTAGCCCGGCCGACATGAAACACGGCCCTCTGTCTGAATGTATGTACGAAGGTTTCCCAAACATAGCGAAGAGGTCAGAGAGACATTTCACGACAGTGCCCGAGGTCATATCCGAGCACGGAAATGCGAAAGGGAACCTTGAATATTCATCAACAACAGTGAATATGTATCTGTTGTCTGTCTCGGTCGGCAGGGGCCCTTTGAAGTCGATATTTAGTCTCTCGAAGGGAGAAGTGGCCTTGATCAATCTGCCAGATGCCGCGCCATAGAATCTGGGTTTTAGTTCAGCACAAACAGGGCATGAAGCATTCATTTGTTTAATATCTTCGATAGAATAGGGAAGGTTTTGTCTGCGCACGAAATGTGCCATTCTGGTTACGCCTGGGTGGCAAAGAGACACATGTAGGTCTTGCAAAGCCCGACCGATTGTCGCCGAACAGTAGACCCGAGAGAAGGTGTCTGCAGCAGGGTTTTCCCTCCCGGGCCGGTAAACAATGTCGTAACTATAGCAAGCTAGGTCTATCCGCCATCTCATAATTTTTTCATTCTTAATTTTCCCGTTATTTTTCCCATCAAACATGAATGCAACGGATCGCTGGTCCGTGACGAGCGTGAAGTGGTTTCCCAGTAAATAGTGTCTCCATTTATGTAGGGCTTCGACAATAGCGTACGCTTCCTTCTCTATTGCTGAGTGTCTCTGCTCGCTTCCAGAGAGAGTTCTCGAGAAGAAAGCGACGGGTCGCCCAGACTGATTGAGCATCGCAGCTATCGCATGATCAGAAGCATCTGTCTCCACCACGAAGGGCACCGAGCTATCAATCGATAATACCACGGAATTACTGATATCATCTTTGAGGCTGTGGAACGCTTTTACAACAGCGGCATCTGGTGGGAAGTTTTTGCAATGCACTAGGGGATGTATTTTCTCGGAGTATTGCGAAATCCATCTCGCGTAGTAAGCGAACATGCCTATCACCCGGCGCATTGTCTGCAGGTCCTGAGGTGGGGGTAGCTCACGAAGTGGGCGCAATCGTTCAGGATCGGGCTTAATCGTGCCGTCGGCTATCGTGTAGCCGAGAAGGTCAATTGACCTTGCCGAGAATACGCATTTCTCGTAGTTGAGTGTCAGATTATATTTTCTAGCAATGCTCAAGAATCTGTCCAGATTCATATCATGTTCCCCCTGATCCTTACCGCACACTGTGACATTGTCCACGTAAACAAAAGTGTCTTTGAGGTTTTCATCTGAGATGATGTCGTCCATAACCCGTTGGATGCAAGCTACTCCATTCGTGACACCGAACGGAATCCTCCTGAATTGGTAGAGGCGTCTACCTGCCTGGAATGCGGTGTAAGGTTTGTCTTCCTCTCGGATGGGAATTTGATGATAGGCACTTCGCAAATCGATGGTGCTGAATATTTTATAATTGGCCACGCGTTCGACCATCTCGTCTATGCGCGGCAAAGGGTAGGCATCGGGTTGGGTGAAACGATTGACCGTTTGGGAGTAATCGACAACCATTCGTTTCTTATGGTTCTGGCTGGCGGTGACCAACACCTGTGTGCGCCATGGCGAATCGCTCGGTTCTATAATTCCTTCTTCCAGTAATCGCTTGGTCTCTGAAGCGATGAAGTTCATATCAGCAGTGGTATATCGTCGCGATTTGATCGCTATCGGTTTACAGACCGGCGACAAGTTAGCAAACAGCAGGGGGGACGTTACCTCTGCGGTGGTCAGAGCATTTAAAATTAGACGAGGTTTGCTTCCTCCAAAGGGTATTTCGACGCTCGTGTGCTGCTTGAGGACATTATGACCCAGAATTACGTCTGCGCATAAATCACGAAGCACCAGTACCCTTACATCCCGATGCGTGTACCCTTTTACGTCCAATTCAACATTGCAGTACCCTCGTACGCGGGACTGTAGTGATGTGGCGGCCATGCATACCGTATTGTTTGTCGGGTGGATCTTCTATTTCCTCCCCTTTACTAGCGAGCTGTTGACGAAACTCTCAGAGCTACCGGTATCAATCAGAGCTTCAGCCATATGCCCGTTAATTCGTACGTTGATGATGGCCTTGGATAGAATCCCTGGTGAGGCTGCAGTTAGTTTCTTTTGTGAGTAGAGAGCCGCAGAAGTGGGTTTATTTCTCCTTAGAGTAGATTTACATACCCTGGCATAATGCCCTTTCTTGTCACAATTCATGCATGTGGCATCTCTGGCGGGGCATTTGTGGCGGGAGTGTCTTTTGTACCCACAAAAGAAGCATTTACCAACCGAAGTAGTTGCTGAGGAGTTTGACGAGGTCTGGGTATCCGATTCCTCGGGTTTTTCTCCATCCTCTGTGTCAGGGGTGCCCTGTGGGGTTCCTTGAGTTTCCACCGTAGCGGCGTTCATTATCAGCATCGGTGTCCCAAATGACTCAGATTGCTGCTGAGCCGTATCCATCGCTCGAGCCTGGTCGACTACCTTTTCAAGAGTGGGTTGCGCTTTCTCCAGTAAGCGTTGCCGTATGTGGGCTAACCTGAGCCCTTGGATGAATGCCTCTCAGGTCGCTTCATCTCGGTGTTCCTCGGCGGTTACGGCCCGGAAGCTGCAGTCTTTTCCCAACTGCCTCAGAGCTTGCAGGAACTGATCGATGGTCTCCCCGGCTGCTTGCTTGCGTGTGTTGAGAAAATGCCGTATGTACACCTCGTTCTTGCGCTTCACGTAGAGCACCCACAGCTCGTTGATCGCTGCATCGTAGGTGTCACACTCCGAGAAGAGCCTGTATACGCTGGGCGAGACATGATTCACAAGGGCGGCCAATTTATCGGCTCCCTCTTCGATGATGGTCAGATAGTGTGAGAAGGAACGGAACCAATGCGACCATTTCATTTCCGAGTCAGTCGCGTTTGGGTCTGCGTCGAACCTCTCTGGTTTGTAGATCTTGTCCATCGTTGGTTGAGAGAGCCGAGAAAACCAAATGGAATAAATTGAAATGAAAGCGAGAGAAGAACCTTCAGAGTGTAGGCTTTATTCCATTTGATTGAAGCCGCTTCTACGGGCACATCAGGAGTACATAAGCAGTAATGTATACATGTGCAACTAATCACCGTAAAATAAATCAGTATAAGCACGGAGTCCGATATACTCTCAATTCTCACCATTCAACGAGCACCAAGTGAACCGCCGCCGTAAATGACAATGCCCCTGGGACAATCCCCCCGACCGCGCGGAATCTTGGCTTTATCTATTCCGTGCTCGAGCCATGCGACATGTGATCACACGTCACGTCCTTCAATTCACCACAGGTGTAGTTCCTTACAAACACTGTATACACACCTTAAATGACGGTAAATAGACACCCGATTTTTGAAGTACTTCCATTTGAAAAATAAAACCTCAATCAAAAATCAGCTCGAGTAAAATTTTCTAAATATCTCGAAGTGTTTAATTCTGAAGTCTCGTTTCTCCAGATTCAAAACTGTAGGACAAGTATTGAAAATAGTGAACGTGCGGTTTTTCGGCCGCTGCATAGCAATGGGTGGTTGATTAGCAACGAAACTCAAACGCGCACATTCCCACCCCATATGGCACCTGTTGGACAAGTTTCATCGAAATCGGTTTGCTGGTCTGTGCTGTGGAGCCTCGCGTTGCAGACACACACACACACACACACACACACACACACACACACACACACACACACACACACACACACACACACACACACACACACACACACACACACACACAGAGAAAACCCGACAATAAAGTATATCGAGCGAATCCAATTATCGTTTGCTGGTTTGTGCTGTGGAGCCTCACGTTGCGCACGCGCACACACACACACACACACACACACACACACACACACACACACACACACACACACACACACACACACACACACACACACACACACACACACACACAGACGGAAAACCTGACAATAAGGGATATCTAGCGAATCCAATAAAGATGTAATTCTGCAACCGGTCCAGACGGCATCAGCCCACGTGTCCTCAAAACCTGCTCTTCTGCTCTTGCTCACCCTCTCTCTGCTCTATTCACCCTCTCATTTGCTCAAGGCCATCTGCCATCTGCTTGGAAATCTGCAAACATCACTGCCCTGCATAAAAAAGGTGCAAAAACAGATCCCTGCAACGACAGACCAATCAGCCTTCTCCCAATCATCAGCAAGGTTATGGAATCCATCATCGCTTCATATATTAAATCCTTCCTCTTCTTCAGTGGCTTGATTTCTGATCATCAATTTCATTTCAGACCAGGTCACACTACCCTGGATATGCTGTTTCTGCTCTCCCAACAATGGATGGAGGTACTCAATGCCAGACATGAAATCAGAGCCGTATCTCTGGACATATCACGTGCTTTTGACACAGTCTGGCACTCTGCCCTACTCACCAAACTCTCTTCCCATGGTATCCAAGGCCATCTCCACTCATGGCTCACAGACTTCCTCTCCTGTCGCAGTCACCGTGTGGCCCTAAACGGAGTTCTTTCATCCCCTCTTCCTGTCCAGGCTGGAGGTCCTCAAGACAGCGTTCTGGGCCCTGTTCTTTTTCTGGTTTTCATCAATGATCTCTCCGACTCTCTAGAAAATCCTCTATATCTCTTTGCTAATGACTCCATCCTCTGCCGTACCATCTGTCATCCCTTAGACCGGCAAGCAGCAGCTTCTTTGCCCACTGCAGATCTGGAGAAAATCACAAACTGGTCCAACACTTGGAACATGTCTTTCAATCCGGACAAATCTCACACTCTCATTATGTCTCTTCAAACCCCCTCCCCCCCAATCCAATTTCTCAACAATCCTCTTGAAGAATTCTTTTCTTTCAAGCTTCTGGGTCTCACTATCTGCCATGACCTTTCCTGGAAAAGCCACATTTCAAACCTCGCCTCCAAAGCCAGTCGCCGACTGGGAATCCTCCATCATGCAAAGTCCTTCCTCGGCCCTCCTGAGCTCCTGAGCACTTACAAAGCTTTTGTCCATAGCCTGATGGAGTACTGCTCTCGCCTCTGGGCTGGTACTCCTTCCTCCCACCTTTCTCGGCTTCACGCTGTAGAAACCAAGGCATTTCGGATCATTGGCATCTCACGCAATGAGGCTGAGTCTTTGGGCCTCTCACTCAATCACCGCAGGTTGGTCGGTGGTCTTTCTGTCTTCTACCATCTCCTCTCCAGCCTTGCCCCCCCTGCTCTCTCTGCGATTTGTCCCCACCACATTTCCACACGGCGCTCAAGGTCCGCCAACAACCCCCTTCTGGTAAAGCTACCAAATCACGAATCACTGCTCACCTTCACTCTTTCATTCCTCTTTTTCCCCACCTTTAGAATAAACTCACTCACTCTATTCTTTCCCAATCTTCCCTCCAGGCCTTCAAAACAGCTGTTCACCACCACCTCTTATCATCCCCCATCCAAATCCTCGATCTTTTCTACCCCTGATAATCCACCCAAGCCCACTTCCTTCAAATTCCCTGCTTTCCTTCCTGAAAGTCCCTGTAATGTCCATCTTCTATTCCCCATGTTCCCCGTCCGATCGCTCTCCCTTCCACAGATCTCCTAATGTCTCTGTTCCCCACTGTTTTGTCCCTCCCACTCCCTCCCCTCTTGTCTCATGCCCCCCTTGATGTGTGTTGTGTGTTCGCTCTCATACGAGCCTCGACAAGGGATGCAAAAAAAAACCACTGTAGAGTAATTTAGTGAGGCCTTATCTGGAATATTGTGTGCAGTTTTGGTCAGCACATCTGAGAAATGACATAGCTGCCACAGAGAGGGTACAGCATCGGGCTACGGGATTGATTCTGGACCTATCTAAACTAAACGATGAGGATCAGCTGAAGGAGACGAGACTTTTGACATTATAAAGGAAGCGATTGTGAGGGATTCTGATCGAGATGTTTTTAAGATAATTTGAAGGGTTATTTTATTTAAGCACAGAAAATAGTTTAGCTGAGTGTACAGTGACAGGACAAAGCCACATTTTAAGAGTAAAGAAGAGGAGCATTAGGATGGGAGTAAGGCAGGGGGTTTTTCATTCAGAAAGTTTCAAATTTATGGAAAAGCCTCCCTGTAGAAGTGACAGCAGAAACAGCAGATAGTTTTAAAATCGAGTTCGATAAGTATCTGGAAGTTGTGTGGATAGGGGTACAAGATATTGGCATGATTGCGCAGGCTTGATTGCCTTAATGGCCCTTCCTGCATTGAAGTTCCCAATAATTTCTTGCATGTTGGAAGAGAAATTGGGAATAAGTTGCTCAGACAATCTCATGCAGAGAAGGTCTCGGGGGGTCGTCGAGGCCGACGTCAACCTTGGCGAAGCTGTATTATCCAGGGAAGTGTTTCAGCCTTTGTTATGAGTTTGTACTTTTATGTTCCTTACTGTTGGTACCTGTACTTTGATTCTATGCAAATCATAAATACTAAAATGATTAGGGATGTACTGAAATGATTGGAGTTGATATTTGGTGGTACTTATTGTTATATAAAAGCCAAGGTTTTGAAACAATTTGTGATACAGGTTTGTCCCTCAGAACCCCATATGCATGGAGATAACAGAATGATAGAAGGATTCTACACAAAAAAATAACTGGTTCTGATGTGGCTGATCCAATGTGCTTTGCTATTTGTGGAACATTTTGACATGGTGCCCCATGGTGAGCCAATCATCCCGAGGATAGCGTGGTGGGCCTTAGAGATGGTTGGTGACAAGGGGTATCACAATTCTATCAGCCAGTAGCAACATCATCTACAATAAAATAAACTCCTGCAACCATTTCATCCCCCTTCCACCATCACTATCATCATCACATGGGGGGGGGGGGGGCGGAGGGTGTGATGACACCCAAACAATGCTGAAGGGAAAAGCAATCAACAAAAATACAATTAATAAACACAGAAAGACCCAAAATGGGGATAGTAATGCACTGGCACAACCCGCAAATGGAGATAACAACCAACGGGAGAATGGAGTATTTTGCTTTTTCTTTGGATGAGTCAACATAAGTTATGTTGGAAGGGCTTGAATTCTTAAATCCAACCAGAGATTAGTGCAATGCTCCAGATGGTTATCCATGCGTACAAGATGGTGTCCTGATGGCGAATGCCGCCATTCCTTACAGTGGTCGAAGACGCGCAGTTGCTGTAAAGGAAGAATATACAAGGGAATTGGTATCACGCCATATCCATATTTTTTTTTTACAGATGTTAAGATTTAACTGGTTTATCATGTGGTCCCAATTATTTTCTCATTCCAAATAACCAGAGTGGACAAAATTATTGAACTCAACATTTTTCACCCTCCTCTTCATAACAACAGCTTGTAACAACAATCACAATTTTTTTTCACAACAATCACAAAGTGTTGAGGCTTGTGGAGTAGCTCGAATGCAGGATGGATCAGCACGTAACAGAAGGAAAACTATAAGAGCACTCGGTAGAGCGTGTACCTCCGCCCTGTCATGCCTCATCCACGAAAGCATATCTGGCCCAATACATTTTTGCAATATCATGCTATCTATCATTTTTGAGCTCTATCTCTCAATGGTGAAGAATCACTTTTTAAAAATATCAGATTCGGATCCAGATCTTCACCAAAACTGAATTATTTCTTAACTGTCACACACCCAACGTGTCCACCAAGTTTCATCCGAATCCGTCTGCAACTTTTTGAGACACCATGCTATATATTCGTTTTGCCCTATCTCTCAATGCTGAAGAATCACTTTAAAAAATATTAGTAGTCAGATCCGGATCCGTGCACAACTTTTTGAGATATCCTGTACAAAGACAAACAAACAAACAGACAGAAAGGGGTGAAAACATCACCTCCTTCACCTTCGGTGGCGGAGGTAATAAAATAAACCAGAGTTCGTAGAATATGATACCTCGTGTAGTGTTCCAGTATATAATACAGTACTTTAATTTTAATAAAATTGTGATTTTAAAGATCTTTTAAAAAAAAATCCAGAAGTTTAGTGCAACTGAAACAGTCTTTCATATATCATCCTTACACACTGTAATAAGATGACGTTGAGTCGCTGTTTCGGAGATGGAGGCTTTATTGATAGATTTCACACGACGTCACACATCTGGGCACTTCACACACGTCGCCATCTTGAAGGGGCAAACAAATTGATCGATAAAACAATATGCTCATCTTTATAGTCTCAGGAGATCGTTAACAATGGTGAATACCATGCATTGTTGATGGCTGTCACAATAGATCTAATTGGGACAATAAATCACACAAGCCGGTAGGTGACATGGGTGGTCGCTTATATAATTGCATACTAGTCATACAGTTTTTGAAGAATCGTGCTGAAAATTTTTGACAAAGAGGTTGATTATAGTGTGCATAAAAGTGCGGAGGACGATTTTTGATTTTCGGAAAAAAATATATAAATATTTTTCAGACTTTTTCCAAAATTTCAAAGTCCATTTGCTAGGCAACGGTGGCGTCCATAGCAACGGTGCTCAAAAGCATACAACTAGATCCTGGTATGAACCTACCAGTCAAGGTCAGGTATGGGAGCATGTGCCAGAACAGCGCGTCGCTGCGTCCACTTTCCGCCGGTATTCCAGGGGCCTCCGTCTGGCCATCCCCCAGGCAGATGCCAGGCCCATCCCCATCTCCTTGAGATGATGGTCAACCTGCTGCAACCATGAGGCACGTGGTCGGCCCACTGGCCTCCTCCACTCATGAGACTCCCTCGCTGAGAGAATCTGGTGAGCAGGATCAGCGTCAGGAAAACGAGCCACATGTCCATACAGCCGCAGCTGACGCTCACGGACTATGCAGGTAACAAATCTCATCCGAGTCTCTCTCAGCAACCGCTCGTTGGACACAAAATCTGACCAGCGATAGCCAAGGATTCTTCGAAGAGACTTGGTACCAAAGGAATTAAGTCTCCGTCTCAGATCCTTGGTCAAAGTCCAAGTCTCGCACCCATAGAGCAAGACTGGAAGTACCAAGGACCTGAAGACTCGGACTTTCGTCCTCCCGCACAGGTACCGGCAGCGCCACACCCCATGATCCAGTGAATCCATGACTCCCCAGGCCCGACCCAGACGTCTATTGACCTCCGGCTCACAACCTGCGGAGACATGAATATCACTGCCAAGGTAAGTGAATCTATCCATGACCTCAACATCCTCACCACAAACAGACACAGACAGGACAGCAGCATCCAAGATGTCACCGAAAGCCTGGATCTTAGTTTTGACCCAAGAAATCCGTAATCCCAACGGCTCCGACTCCTCATTCAGCACCTCGAGGGCCCCCAAGAGGATGTCTAAAGTCTCCGCAAGATGACTGCATCATCTGCAAAATCAAGGTCCGAGATCTTGACATTCCCAAACGATGCACCGCAACTTGATCTCTCCGACATCCTCCCTAAAATCCAGTCCATACAAGTGCTGAAAAGTGTGGGGGCAAGTACACATCCCTGACGAACTCCAGTATCAACTGGAAATAAGTCAGAGATGGTACCACCACACTTCACAGCACTCTCAGTACCAGAGTAGAGTTCAGACATCAGATCGATCAGTTTCGGTGGCACCCCACAAAGACCAAGAATCCTCTAGAGGACATCCCGATTCACTGAATCGAACGCTTTACAGAGATCAACATAGGCTGCAAGCAGCCCCTGCCGAAACTCTTGTCTGCGTTCGGTGAGGACACAAAGTGCAAGGATACGGTCAATCGTTGACCTCTTTGGTGTAAAGCCTGACTGCTCTGGATGCTGGTGCTCAAGCAGATGGTGGCGAACCCTATCAATAATTATCCGAGCAAAGACCTTGCCCGGCACTGAGAGCAGCGTCACCCCTCGGTAGTTGTTGCAGTCTTGGCGATCACCCTTCCCTTTCCAGAGAGGGACAACAAGGCCCCTCTTCCAGTCAGTTGGGATGATGCCTGTGTTCCAGGCAGAGCACAAAACTGCATGCAACGACACGAGTGCAGCATTTCCACCAGCCTTGAGAAGTTCGGCATGGATGCCACAGATCCCTGGAGCTTTGCCCCGTTTCAACTGGTTCACCGCAGCCCGTGTTTCCACAAGCGATGGTGGACCACAGTTGATTCGAGGGTCAGCAACAGGGATTGTAACACCCTTGACGTCCAACTCGACAGTTGGCGGATCAGCCTGGTACAACCGCTCAAAGTAACCGGCCCAGCGGGCCTTCACTTCAGACTCCTCTGTCAAGAGCCTACCACTCTCTGCTCGAACTGCAGTGCTCCGAGGGATGGGTTTGGATGAACGTAATGCGCGAATTCCCCTGTAAGCGGGACGAGAATCACCTGTCCACAGGTGATGCTCTACCCCCTCAGAGATTCCTCGCACATAGGCCTCCTTGTCCACCCTCAGTGCACGTACAGTTTTACGCCTCAGCTCTCTGAACAGCTCAGCTCTGCCATTCAGCCTGGCCCTGCGACTCTGGTCAATGGTATCCAGTGTCCCTTGAGAGACAAAATTCTTCTTTGCCCTGCGGTGAACTCTAAGGCATCCACCGGCAACATCAAGGATGGTGGTCTTGAAGGTGCTCCACAACTCTTCAGGACCCCCCAAAGCACCCAGACCCCCCAAGTGTCCACTCAGCCTGTTCGCAAACTCCTCAGCTACTCTCTCATCCCTGAGCTTGGCAACATCCAGCCTAGGCTGGAATGGTACCATTCTCCAGGATTTAAGGTGCAGCTTTAGAGTTGCTACAACAAGCCTGTGGTCACTATTGAGGAACTGAGCACTCCGGTAGACCCTGCAGTTCTGGATCATCCTCCAACGACCGTCAATGAGGACATGGTCAATCTCCTTTGCCACACCGCCAGCGTTGGAATACCAAGTCCAGCGATGAGCTTGCGGGCGCTGAAACCATGAACCAGCCACCCTCAGTCCATGACTTCTTGCAAAGTCAAGGAACTTAGTGCTATTCTGGTTCATAGTTCCTGACCCATGGGGACCAACACACACCTCATAACCATCCCTATCAGTTCCAGTCGATGCATTGAAATCCCCCAAGACTATAAGTGTATCTCGTCTGGGGCACTGATTAACCACAGACTCGAGTGTGGCGTAGAATGTGTCCTTCACGGTGAGATCACTCGCCTCAGTCGGAGCATAAATAGAGACCAGGGAAATGACACCAGTCAAGTTTCATCAAAATCGGTTGATCCTCTGGCCTCCAGAGCTGTCCGTTACATACATACAGACAGACGGAAAACCTGAGAATAACGGTAGTCGAGCGACCACCCAACTATTCAATTCCTACCGTGATCAGCCATCAAGAAGAAGCGACTGAGAAGCTGTCGGAGAAACAGATTGTTATGGCTGTCTCGATCGATTCAAGCCTAACTTTGTTCCTTCGAAGCAGACACGAATACAGCGGTTTGTCGAGCACTCGCACCATCTTGTAGGAACAAACAGCAATCTTCTGTATCCGTGACATCCATTTTATGGGACAGATTGTGGCATTTTATGGGACAAGGTGGCAGGAATTTGTGATTTGTCCAGGGTGCCGACGATAACTCGCCTCTACTTTGGGAAGGACACCATGGGATCTTCAAATTCCACCAAGGATTGGTGCTGGCAGATGGGTTCTCTGGCTTCGAGTTTCGAACAAAGGTTACACGGCTCAAAGGCGAATGCATTGACCTCAAGGCTTTCTTGAAAGCCCACTTTCAGTTTTTGTTGATTGTTCAGGGTGCCAGAGATAACTCACCAACTTTTCACTTAAGACAACAAGGGAGCTTTAACATCCATCAAGTAATGCTCGCAGACAGGACAGGCAGCTTAATTTCCATTCAATGAATGGTGCAATCACCTCTCGATGAAACACTAATTTGACAGTTTAAATTTGGGTTGGCAATTGAACCTGGATTAGACGGCAAAGGTAAGTTGCACCCTGTCATTTGGCCTCGCCCGAGGTCAACTTCCATATGCTTGGAAATCAGCCAACATCACTGCATTACATTAAAATGGTGCAAACATCGATACCCTTAACTACAGAACTATCGGCTTACTTCCAATCATCAGCAAGGTCATGGAATCCATCATCGCAGTTGATAGGAAATCCTTCCTTTTCTCCAACAACCTCATATAAGATCACCAATTTGGTTTCAGACCAGGTTACTCCACATTGGACATTCTGCTGTTACTCACCAAACAATGGATGGAAGCCCTCAATGTCAGACATAAGATCAGGGCCGTCTCTTTGGACATATCTCGTGTTTTTGATACAGTCTGGCATTCCACCTTATTCTCCAAACTCTCTGCCTATGGCATCCAAGGCCAACTCCACACATGGCTGACTCACTTCCTCTACTCTCGGAGCCAATGTGTGGCTCTCAACGGAATCCTTTCATCTCCTCTTCCTGTTAGGGCTGGAGTGCCCCAAGGCAAGGTTCTGGGCCCAGTCCTATTCCTGATCTTCATCAATGAAATCTCTGACTCTCTGGAAAATCCTCCTTATCTATTTGCTGATGACGCACAATCTGCTGTGACATCCCTCATCCTTCAGAAAGGCAGGCTGCAGCCTCTTCCCTCTCTTCAAACCTTGAAAAAAAAATCACAAGCTGGTCAAACATCTAGAATATGTCTTTAAATCCTGACAAATCTCACAATGACTATCTCTCTCTGAAAGGACCATCTGGAAAACCCCCCCTCCCCTTCCCCCTTCCCCCAATGTACTTTCTCAACAATCCTCTTGAGGAAGTTCAGTCATTCAAACCCCTGCATCTCACCATCAGCCATGGTCCTTCTTGGGGAAACCACATTTCACAGTTGGCCTCCAAAGCTAGCCACCGACTGGGCATCCTCCATTGTGCAAAGGCCTTCCTTGGTACATCTGAACTCTGATCCACTTACAAGGCCTTCATCTGCAGCTTGATCGAGTACCCCACTCCCTTCTGAGTTGGCTCCCCTGCGTCACATATTGCTCAGCTTGATGCCATGGAAACCAAGACCTGAAAGATTATTGGAATCTCCCGTGATTAAGCCGAGTCTATGGATCTATCACTTTACCATTGCAGACAGATCAGTGGTCTCTCTTTTTTATACCACCTCCTTTCTTGCCTTGCACCCTCTGCTCTTTCCATGCTTTATCCCCCCTCCCCCACATCACCCTCCCCCAGGTTTCTGCAGGGCACACATGGTCCTCCATAAACCCCTTCTGGTGAAACGACCTAAATCCAGAATCACTGCTCACCTCCATTCATTCGCTCCTCTTTTTTCCTTGTCTGTGGAACCAACTTCCACATTCTCTTCTATTTCATCCTTGCCTCCAGATCTTCAAGCCGGCTGTTCACCACCATCTCAGGTCATCCCCAATCCAAACCCATGATGTTTTCTATCCTCGTTCCCTCCTCCTTCCAAATTTCCAGTTTTCTCTCCTAAGAGTTTCCTTCTAAGAGACATACTCACCATTAGTAGTTTAAATGAAGGCATATTGTGTATAAATGTGGTTTTTGGAATCACATTTTCTGTTTCGTAAAGATATATTTGCATTGAACACGAAGTTTTAGTTTCCTTCTGCATCAGAGTAGAAAATTTCAAAATGTCTCAGACTTTTGCACAGCAGTGTATTTGCTAATATATCACTTACTAGCTGAAAGATGTCAAGTTTGAATGCGCAGGACAACCACCCGTCTTGTCATCCTGTTTCTGTACACCTACATGTTGTTGTTTGGGTCAATACTTTCCTGTCTCTACTTCTTACAAAGGAGGTTTGTGTGATGCGTATCCTGTGACTTCACATATAAGTTGAACATAATAATGATTTGAATGGTTAACTTTGACAATCCACGAACCATTACCGATATATATATATATATATATATATATATATATATATATATATATATATATATATATATATATATATATTGTTGCGGATTCGCGCCCGCCGGCGTGCTGACGGCCACGTAACTCGAATCGTGGCACGTCGCCCACCGGACGGACAATCCAGTCGTGACCCTCTCGGACTAACGCCGGGAACCAGTCACGGGTGGACCTTTCGGTCTCACTGAGATCGAGCCAATCAGCCCCCGCGTGGGATAGGGTTGCTCGCCAAATTCGACCTACCTAAGTACCCACACGGAGGGTAGACCGGGCGATCGCACCTCGCCGCAGGTCGACTTCGGACACGGGCCACTTAAGCGACCCGTTCCGTACTATCGGGATAACCGAGCGGTGTTATCGTCGGCCTCGACGGTTCGATTAATTATCGGGCGTATTCAGCCCACCACCAACCCTTTACGTGAAGCAAGATGAGGATTCAATGAAAGAAATGACGAAGCGAAGCGGGAAACAGTTCAACACAAAGCACATTTATTCGCGATGAACGGAAAGCGCACATATACAATTCCACCATAAGCACACAGAAAAGAAAAACACAATGCAATTTACACAAAAAGCAAATGCGACAATGCAGATCTAATACCGATTACACGAGCACACGGCAACACTTATACAATTTTACTTCACAGACGGCGCCGACAACACATACCCAAAACCAAGGAAAAGAATAGAGAACCCTCAAGGATGAGGCGGGCCTGAGGCCGAGACCGGGTCGGGCCTACCCGTCTGGTGATGAGACGCGGAGCGGCGATGGTGCCTCAACTCCGCGGGCCTCGCGGGCAGTGTCTGGTAGGGGGTGGGAAAGGGGCCCCCTTGGTCGCACTATCTCAGCGCGGGGGGAAACAGGAGGGGGTTGCTGATGCTCGGGGTAGAGAGGATTCCTACTCTGCCTCGAGTCCCGCGACGAGCATCTCCACCTCGGCCAGGTCGCGCTGTCGGCCTCCCTGGGGTGCAGCTCCCTGCACGACGCGAGCACCCCCTCGTCTGCCCTCGCCGCCTCTCCACAGCTCCGTCCCCTCCGCTCCGACTCCAACGCACACGACGACGACCAGCTCCTTCTTGCCAACTCCACCGCCCGCGAAGTCTTAACTCTCTGTTCCTTGACTGACGAACGCGGTCGCTTTTATAAGCCCCGTGGCTTCGCCTTCTCATCTTTGACCCTCTGCCTTCGACCTTTCACCTCGCTCCCCTTTGGCCCGAGAAAAAGTGGGCGTGAATGCTTTTTGATCCATAAATTTGCATATATCGATCGCCCTCCAACGCCCTGGAGGCGGGGCCAAATTGCCCCTCGCTCACCGATTGGACGGCACAAAAGTGGGCGTGTGTCGTTTTTGATCCGTTTTTGAAGCAGAAAATCCGTGGTTTTGTACACGCTGTTCGGCGCGCGCCCTGCACGAGTCCAACACCGGTACCCACAAGCGGCGCAAGAACGGTGGCGATGCGACGGTTGCGAGGTGTGACGTGAAGGTCGTGGCGGTTGTGGTGAAGCGGCGTTGTGGTTGGTGGTTGATGTTGTGACTGGTGGTGGTAACAATGGCGGTTGGTCCAAATTAAAGATAGTAAAAGAAAAACGGCTATCCTGAAGAGTCGCAGCACGCATAAATGACATGTATTCCCACTAGACAACGGGTTTGGGCCTAACTACACATGTACTTACCGAGATACCTCACCTAAGGGACCTGAATGGTGGTTTGCGAATTTGGTAACCACAACACTACCCCCTCCCCTTTTTACAGACTCGTCCCGAGTCGTCAAATTTTCGTGTGCCATCATGTGTAGTTTTCCCCTAGTACATTTTACCTACGGATCCCTGAGTGCGACATTCATGGTATTCGTGTCCCCAAAATAAATAACCTAAGGGCTGCGTAACTAGCTAAACAAACTCACTCACACGGACGACTTAAATAAAATTGCCGGCGCTAGACAGACATGCCGGGGGCGCACTCATATTTACAGTACATCTTACCTTAACTTACAAATTTTACACTAAACCATGGCCCAGGATCACTGAACTCTGCAAAAAGAAAGCAGTTAGCAGGGAGCCAGGCTGCCCGCATGCAGTCTCTGGCTCAAACAATGCAGGTGACAGGGAACGTGGCTGGCTGCTCACACGCAGTCCAAGGCCTTCCCTTTTGAACTGAACGCAGTGAACCACAACGGTGCATGGGCCGCACAAACGTAGTCTCCGTGCCAGCTCAAGTGGCACACTTAATGAGCACAACGAATGGATGGATGGATGGTTTGAATCGAACTCAGTGAACCACAACGGTGCATGGGCTGCACAAACGCAGTCTCCGTGCCAGCTCAAGTGGCACACGCAATGAGCACAACGAATGGATGGATGGATGGTTTGAATCGAACTCAGTGAACCACAACGGTGCATGGGCTGCACAAACGCAGTCTCCGTGCCAGCTCAAGTGGCACACGCAATGAGCACAACGGATGGATGGATGAATGGATGGACGCAAACACGGTGCACGGGCCGCCACTGCAGGCCCGTGTTGTAGCTGCCAACAGGGCAGTTCTCGCAGCTTGCAAACTGTTGCCTTGCGGATCCTGGCGCACATGGAAATGAACAGGGGGGGGCAAAGCAAAATTGAACGGGGCTGGTGAACGTGGGCAGTGGGCATGGCATGGCAAAGGCAGCAGGCAAACACAGCCCGCAGAAGAAGGCCGCTGCAGGCAAACACAGCCGGCAGACGAACTGGCCGGCACAGGCCTCGAAGAAAAACAGCCAGCAGATGAACTGGCCGGCACAGGCCTTGCAGCACACAGCTGCCGATGAAGTTGGCCGGCCTCCGCCTTGAAGCAAAACACGGCCAGCCGATGGCACAGGCCTTGCAGCACAGCAGCTGCAGACGATCCAGCCGGCACAGACCTTGCAGCAACACAATAGCTGCCGATGAAGTGGGCCGGCACAGGCCTTGAAGAAAAACAGCCAGCCGGCAGATGAAGTGGGCCGGCACAGGCCTTGCAGTAACACAGCCAGCAGATGAAGCTGGCCAGCCTTTGCCGTTCAGTGGAGGTTGGTGGAGGGAGTGCGGTGGTGCTGGCCACTTGGAAGGCGGGCTCGGACCTACCTACCTGTCTCCCTCCCAACCTATCGCCTTTGCCTGTCACTGTACATACCCACTCCCTTAATTTGTCAAACCCCAATTTAGCCCCAACTTATTTTTTTTGTTGTTTTTATTTTTACTTCCCCACTATAAATCGTCCCCTAACCCCCTTTATCGTCCTTGTTCGGCTACCCTATCCTGTCACCTAGCCTACTCCCAACCCCTACGTTCCCTTCCCGGAGGGGAATAAGGGAGAGCTAACGTCCTGTGTCGAGGCCCAACGAAGCCTCAGGATGGCCTCCCCAGAGTTCGGCGATCTATAACCAAAGTGGGTCCAGCGGCCCACAACGACAGCGAGGGGATGGATGGTGCGGAGGGGTACACTTCCTAATCTACCCTATCCATTTAACTGTTAAACTACCTCGGGGCTTTCAACAAGCGCCTCTCGCTTAAACTATTGGTTCTAACAACCCAGATTCCCGTCGCCTGTGTTGGTGTCCTCACAATTTCAGGCCTCGCCCCCCAATTTTCTCTCCGTGCCCTCACACGGTCTCCTGGCTGGGACACGTGGCTCCCTTTGGCAGGCACGACCCTCTGCCGATTCTCCCGCTATGGCACCCCCGGGCACTACACTGCCTCCGAGCCTACCAGCTCCCTAACACCGGGGAGTGCCCCCATGGCACCTCCCCTGAAGCGCACACGTGGCAGGCTGGCTTCCCAGGCCCCTTTCCGAGGGTCACCCTTGCCCACAACACTGCCCACGCGGCTAATGGCGCCCGGGCCTCCGCACCAAGCAGACGCACCCGTGCCCACTACGCTATCCCGGCCCCCCATGGCCCTTGGCCTACCGCGTCGACTAGCCTGGTGCCCGGGGTACCCACTCAGCGATACTCACCTTTCGCAGCCACGCTCCCAAGCCCGTCAACAGGGCTCCTGCACCCCTCCAAATGGGTTTCGAGCCTACATTCCCACCAACAGCAAAACGACCTCCATTTTTCAATTTGACTAACCCAGCTAACTCACTTTACTCTGACCCCGGGGTCCCTTGGGCGGGAGTCACTCCTCCCCCCAATCACTCATCGCACCATGCATTCCCCATTCACTCCACACACACAGACCCGCTGGCCTCACTCACTCACCAAGAACATGCTTCCAATTCACTCACCAACAACTCTTCAACACACACCACTGAACTCTGCCATCCTCCTAACTACATCCCCTAACTAACTCGTGCTCCCACGTCGTCCCTTATACTATAGCACGTTCCTTTTAACACTACGTAGCTAAACTACGTCCCCTCTACACATCCATAAGTCTGTCCTGTCCTCAAATGTCCCAAAAATTATTTACCCAACCTAAATCTCGCTACAATCCCTCTAACTAATCCATTCCACGGACTCCATGAGGACTTACCCCTGCCCCATGAAGTCGGTCTAACTAAGCTAACCCTTCCCCCTAACTAGTTTCCATCCTGTGCCCAGGTAAGGGGGTCTTCCACCCCTTGCCCAGGAATCCTTTGCACCCGAAAGTGAGGCTTACTGTTTTTTTTTTTTTCATGCGCAGCACCTGCGCGGCAACTCAGAGCTCGCGCACTTTGCACCTGCCCGTGACGTCATGCAGCTGCACGTGTTCCTCGTCCCTCCTTGGACGGCACCATCCGGCAGAGATACCCCTCCTGCCGGATTCCAACCACACGTGCAGCCATGACGTCACCGTGCGCATAAAAAAAACACAAGCCCCACGTCTCGAGGGGTTCCCCATGCGAACACATGTGCTTTGCCCGTTGGAGCTTAACACACACGATCGCGTGGAGAACCCGTCCGGTCCAAATCCGTTTACCTGCCTAAACTTTGTCCGTCCGCGGGATCGGCAAATCCACCGCGTGCGTTTCCGGACCGGGACTTCACTCTCGCAAGCGAGCACGTGGTGGTCTCGTGCGTTGCACAGCACGGACCGCGTGCTCACTGCTGGGCGAACCCGGCACGGTCCCCGAAACAACTACAGCCGCTACTCGGCTTTCTTGACTCGCATGTCGCCGTCGTCGTCTCCATTCCACACACGCACTCCCGCGTGTCACGACGCACACAGTCCACTCCATCACATTCACACCGGGAGACGCGGCTGCGTGCTCCCGCATGCCAACCGACATCTCCCTTACATACCGCTCTCTCACACACACGGTCTCCCTTGCATACGGCCGTTCACTCACGCGTGCCTCACTACTCACACAAACCATACTACTCACACGTGGTGCTCCATTCGCTCGCGCGGGGGCACTCACCCGCGGTGCCTCACTCACACACGCGGGGGAACTCACCCGCGGTGCTTCACTCACACTGGCCGTTCCATCCACACACACGGCCTCACTCACACACGGTTCCTCACCCACACACGCGGGGGCACTAACCCGCGGTTCCTCACTCATACACCGTGCCTCACTCACACACGCGGGGGCACTCATCCGCGGTGCCTCACTCATACTGGCCGTTTCATCCACACACACGGCCTCACTCACACACGGTGCCTCACTCACACACGCGGGGGCACTCATCCGCGGTGCCTCACTCATACTGGCCGTTTCATCCACACACACGGCCTCACTCACACACGGTGCCTCACCCACACACCGTGCCTCACTCACACACGCGGGGGCACTCACCCGCAGTGCCTCACTCACTTGCGGTGCCCCTTTTACACACGGCGTGCTGGGAAGCACACACTCCGGCACACTCGCCACCACACCACTCACACACGGGGTCGCTTCCACACACGGGGACGCACTCACACCTTGCACCACACACACAGGGACAACCACACTGGGGATTTGTGTCCCCACAAGGGTCTCCGGGGCCTCTATACCCCCCAAGCTCTCCGTGCACTCGTTCACAGTACCCGTCCCCTCAACCTCGCAAAGCACGACCGAACTCACCTGGTCGTGACTCGCCTCAAGGGGGCATACTCCCTCCCCTCGTTCCTGGAGGAGGCCATCCAGGTGCTCGCACTGGGTCTCTACACGCTCCGCGAGCTCAACCCCATTGTCCTCCACTACCTGTGTGTGTGCGTCACTTACCCCGTCTTCATCGTGTTGTCTCTCCTCTATTTTTCTGTCTCCCGTGTCTCTATACATTTATAAGTTTCTGTTGTCGTCACCTCGTGTCTCGTCTCACACGTTTTGGTCTCCCCATTTAATTTTTCCCTCTTGGTCACCGTCGATTCCTCTGTCACGACCCTCGCCCAACACGCCCCCCGAATTATTTTTTTACCCGCCTCCACCGCGGGCCTGTCAGCCGTTGCACCCCCTTCCAGCTCGTTTGCTCCCACACGTGGAGTCGCCATTCCTATCTCCCTGGTCACGGCCTTCATGCCCGCCTGCAGGCATCGGCCCATGTTCTGCGTCTCACCCCGCAGCTTTTTCGTTTCTTCCTTCATTTGCTGTGTACTCGCATCGATCTTTTCGTTCATGCTTTTCATTTCGTTTATAATTTCATTTGCGTTTGCATCCATCTTTTCGTTCATTTGTTGTGTATTCGCATCCATCTTTTGTGTATTCGCATCCATCTTTTCGTTCATGCCTTTCATTTCGTTTTTCATTTCATTTGTATTTGCATCCATCCTTGCTGTCATTGCCGCCAGCATGGCGCATAGCTGGGCCATGTCGGATGCACTCAGCTGAGCCGTTTCGGCAAGGGTTGGGGAAGGGTCTTGGTGGAGAGGGGGGGGGAGGTGTCATACACCGCGGCCGCTGCCGCACCTATTTCGGGCTCTGGGTTCAGTTGGGCGAGTCCGTGTTCCTGCACAATCAACATTTCCTGCTCGGGGATTCCATCCTGGACCATGGACTCTACATTACTACACATATACATTTCTAATACCCCCGGCTCCCGCTCGCCTTGAGACGCCATCTTGCTTCTCTTAAAGGGTTAATTTCGCTCGCTCGTAATTTGGAGGGAATCGGGGGTCGCTTCTCTCACCCCTGGACCGATTCCCGTGAATTTAATTGGAGACAGGAGAGCCCGTTTTCCTGTTCTCCGTGAAATGAGAGCGAGAGATGAACCTTCAGAGTTTAGGCTTTATTCCATTTGATTGGAGCCGCTTCTGTGGGCACACCGGGGAATACAGGTTCAGCTAGGAGTACATAAGCAGTAACGTATACATGTGCAATTAATCACCGCAGAATAAATCCGCGTAAGCACGGAGTTCGATATAATCTCCATTCTCACCAGTCAATGAGCACCTTCAGTTAACGAGCATCAAGTGAACAGCCGATGTAAATGGCAATGCCCCGGGGACAACCACTCGTGCCGCAGAGACCTCCCCTTATACGCGAGACGCACAACATGTGATCCCGCGTCATGTCCCTCAATTCACCTCAATTCACCACACTCCGATACCAGTGCCGCGAGGAGGGCGATGGATTTGTATCGCACGACCTGACACCAGTGTTGCGGATTCGCGCCCGCCGGCGTGCTGACGGCCACGTAACTCGAATCGCGGCACGTCGCCCACCGGACGGACAATCCAGTCGTGACCCTCTCGGACTAACGCCGGGAACCAGTCACGGGTGGACCTTTCGGTCTCACCGCGATCGAGCCAATCAGCCCCCGCGTGGGATAGGGTTGCTCGCCAAATTCGACCTACCTAAGTACCCACACGGAGGGTAGACCGGGCGATCGCACCTCGCCGCAGGTCGACTTCGGACACGGGCCACTTAAGCGACCCGTTCCGTACTATCGGGATAACCGAGCGGTGTTATCGTCGGCCTCGACGGTTCGATTAATTATCGGGCGTATTCAGCCCACCACCAACCCTTTACGTGAAGCAAGATGAGGATTCAATGAAAGAAATGACGAAGCGAAGCGGGAAACAGTTCAACACAAAGCACATTTATTCGCGATGAACGGAAAGCGCACATATACAATTCCACCATAAGCACACAGAAAAGAAAAACACAATGCAATTTACACAAAAAGCAAATGCGACAATGCAGATCTAATACCGATTACACGAGCACACGGCAACACATACAATTTTACTTCACAGACGGCGCCGACAACACATACCCAAAACCAAGGAAAAGAATAGAGAACCCTCAAGGATGAGGCGGGCCTGAGGCCGAGACCGGGTCGGGCCTACCCGTCTGGTGATGAGATGCGGAGCGGCGATGGTGCCTCAACTCCGCGGGCCTCGCGGGCAGTGTCTGGTAGGGGGTGGGAAAGGGGCCCCCTTGGTCGCACTATCTCAGCGCGGGGGGGAAACAGGAGGGGGTTGCTGATGCTCGGGGTACAGAGGATTCCTACTCTGCCTCGAGTCCCGCGACGAGCGTCTCCACCTCGGCCAGGTCGCGCTTTCGGCCTCCCTGGGGTGCAGCTCCCTGCACGACGCGAGCACCCCCTCGTCTGCCCTCGCCGCCTCTCCACAGCTCCGTCCCCTCCGCTCCGACTCCAACGCACACGACGACGACCAGCTCCTTCTTGCCAACTCCACCGCCCGCGAAGTCTTAACTCTCTGTTCCTTGACTGACGAACGCGGTCGCTTTTATAAGCCCCGTGGCTTCGCCTTCTCATCTTTGACCCTCTGCCTTCGACCTTTCACCTCGCTCCCCATTGGCCCGAGAAAAAGTGGGCGTGAATGCTTTTTGATCCATAAATTTGCATATATCGATCGCCCTCCAACGCCCTGGAGGCGGGGCCAAATTGCCCCTCGCTCACCGATTGGACGGCACAAAAGTGGGCGTGTGTCGTTTTTGATCCGTTTTTGAAGCAGAAAATCCGTGGTTTTGTACACGCTGTTCGGCGCGCGCCCTGCACGAGTCCAACACCGGTACCCACAAGCGGCGCAAGAACGGTGGCGATGCGACGGTTGCGTGGTGTGACGTGAAGGTCGTGGCGGTTGTGGTGAAGCGGCGTTGTGGTTGGTGGTTGATGTTGTGACTGGTGGTGGTAACAATGGCGGTTGGTCCAAATTAAAGATAGTAAAAGAAAAACGGCTATCCTGAAGAGTCGCAGCACGCATAAATGACATGTATTCCCACTAGACAACGGGTTTGGGCCTAACTACACATGTACTTACCGAGATACCTCACCTAAGGGACCTGAATGGTGGTTTGCGAATTTGGTAACCACAACAATATATATATATATATATATACTTATTGGGTGCCTTATGAACTTTGCCCATTCTTATATCCTTATACTTATTATATACAAGTATACAATGAAAGATATAATTTTAAAAACCTTGATATGCAGTATCTTGGACAATTATATCTCATTTGTAAGATCTTTTGAATGCCGCCATTCATTGATTTTGTCCAATAAGCTTTCGTTAACATCTCATTAATGTTCTTTAGCAACTCAACAAAGCTGGAGAATCAGTCTTCCCACCATAGAGTCAGTGTGTGACATTCTGAATGCCACTAGTCTTCCTCAAGTTTTTTTTTTTTTTTAAACTGCCAAGTGAAAGAAAATAACTGCATACCTACATACAGATGTCTCATAAGTCGTACACAGAGCTCCGTACTCGCAGTCCACCTGAGTGTTTGCTTTCTTGCTGGTCAGTGATGTCTTTGCACCAGAGTCTCCTGTGGTTGGTGAGTTAGTGGTTTTTGACTTGTACACTTGTTGAGGTTTCTGCAGGTGGGAGATATCTGTGTTTGTTGGATAAACAGTGTTGACAAGTTAACAGGGTTTGAACACTGAGTTGGCAATTACTCAATTTTCAGCCATTGTATGAGGTTTTCATTTGTTGTTCTCTGTTAAGACAATATAGTAATATTTTGTTATTAGTGCTGATTTTAACCCTTCACCAAAGGGTTTACATATTTTTAACATCATGTTATGGTTAGAGGTTTAAATATTGAATTAATATACCCCAATACAACACACCATTCAACCTCAATGCCGAAAAAATGCACCTAGGCCATCCGGCAGCTACTGAAATATTCCTGCTCACAAAAGCATTTATGCTGCCATCTCCATAGCATCTGATAATGATTTCACAAAAGCCTACTTTCTCTCAAGCACAGGTTTATCCCAACCCACCTGAAGCTGCCTATCCATACTCTTGGCTTGACACACTGAATACTGTGGGAAGGCTGCTGTGGTCAAACTATTAACCCTCACACTAACCCATTTCCTCTAACTCATTTCACACTAACCCATAACTAATGAAATGAGTACCTATGTTCTCAAATCCTGCTCGGCCACTGTTGCTTCCGTTCTACCTGCATTTGTGGGCCTGTCCTTCTCCTTTGGCTGTCTTCTGTCTGTCTGTCTGGAGAAACAAAACAAAAAAAATGTTTTCAAGATCATCACCGAGGACATCTCAGGCATTCAATATTGTCTGGCACCTGATTGCCAAGCTCTCCGCTTGTGACATACATATGTGGGTGCCTTCATACCTGGCTTGCTAATTTCCTCATGTAATAAACACTTAACTACGAATGGACCCCTCTCCTCTCCAAGGTGTCGGCTTGAGTTCCCCAAGACGGTGTCTTGGGCCGAGTCTTCTTACTCATCTGCATACATTATTTTTTTTGATACTATGGAAAACCCTCTTCCATTTTGCAGGTGACTGACTCCACATTGTGTTGTACGGTACATCATCCCATTGATAGGCAGACTGCAGCTGCATGCCTCTCTACTCATCTGGAATCGATTAGATCGATGCTCGTCATGCCTTTCAATCCCGAAACATATGACATTCTCACCCTGATGAGAGGGATCATCGAAAAACCCACCTAGCTATTTCCATGTTCATCTATATATGAAAGTAGCGGCAGTTTTCTGTCTGCGATCTGCCATGATCTGCCATGATCTGCCATGATCTGCCATGATCTGCCATTATGTCTGGGACGTCATCACGGTGTAGGACGGCCGACTCCACCCACCACCATTTTGATTATCATGCGGTTCAGGCCTAACACATTGTCAAACCTGTCGTATTCACAATTGCCATGCTCTACCTTAATGTTCTCTGTTCAGTGTGAAACACAAACAAAGTGATTGTTAAAAGGATGATGAAATATCGAATTTTCAAATCGATATTTGATGAAGAATGATCATCGAATAACAAAGGCATCACACGGGCCTTCCAATGATGTAATACATATAGGCCTTAAGCTTCATGTCTTCGGCTCAACCTTCAGGCTGATTCAAGATTTGTTTTTTTTAACGAGATTTTAATAATAACGAGAACGGGCACTCAGTAGAGCGCATACCTTCGCCAACGCTACATTTTGCCCCCCCCCCCCCAGAAACCGTTGATTGTGAGGGTATTTAATCCCATACCATATCTGCCATCTCATGTGTTATGATGGCTTAAAAACATTAAATTTCCTGCTGTTTGACACTGATTCAAGTACATTGTACATTGTACAATTTCTGTATGAACTCCCTGACCTTTTTGGGTGTCGGTGTCAAGTCAATCTGATGACAACTGGTCACATGATAAGAAATTATTTTCTGGCATTTTAGGGGCATTTAGCACACACGAGTTTCTGTTTTTCTAAATAAGTTATTTATTGTGAACAAACAAACATTCATTGTACAATTAAAACAGTTAATTGTTTTGTATTATTTGAGAACAACTGAGAAACTAACAATGCACGGTTCATACAAAAATTAATCCTGCAAAAGTACAATGCCCAAACTGGTAACCAAATGGACATATTAGCCTGAAAAGGACGTATAAGAGTTCGTCTGAACTAACGACGTACATCATTTGACAAAACACGAAACATGGAAGAATAAAGTCACTGTCAAATATTACACATCACAGGATAGGGAATTGAATTCTAAACATTTTGAATCTACTTACATGCAAATTGTATAAGAATTGACCTTTCTGATAATAAAGGTCGTTGACCCCCCTGACCTTTGACCCAAACCGCTAACAAAGGTAATGACGTCATTGTGTCATATCGTATATCACAAGATTGGGCATTGAATTCACAACATTTTGGCATTGGTTGCATGCAAATTGTATAAAAATTGACTGCACTATGGCAAAATGACGATTTGGACCTTTTCATGACCTCGACCTTGACCTTTGTACTCTTAATTTTGTAATTGGTATTAGAGTGTGGGGAACAGAACAGTCAACATTTTGGTGTTGGTTTCATGCAAATCGGATAAGAATTGACCGTGTTTTGACTAAAACCGCACATTTTACAATGTCGTGACCTCCCCTGACCTTTGACTCCAAACCGCTAATAAGGGTTATTACGTCATTGTGTCACGTCACATATCACAAGATGGGGCATTGAATTCTGAACATTTTGGCATTAGTTGCATGCAAATTGGATACAAATTGACCACGCTATGGTAAAAAGACGATTTTGACCTTTTCATGACCTTGACCTTTGACCCGATCGCTCTCAAAATCTAATCAAATGGTCCTCGGATAATAACCAATCATCCCACCAAATTTGCTGCGATTCAGTTCAATACTTTTGGAGTGATGCGAATAACAAACAAACAAACAAACAAACACATATTCACAAATAAATAAATAAATACACAGCGATCAAAACAACCTTCGCAACAAAGTTTGCGAAGGTAATAATAATATACAATATCTATAATCATAACACAGCAATCCCGTTGGCGTGACTGTAAAGTTACTGGATTAAAGCAATGCATTATTCATTACTCAATGAGAAGCGGTCTACTGATAACTGCTCACAATCCATTAGCTGCGGTTGAAGGTTGCGAATGCGAGGCACACTTTGTTTCCTCTCCACCACCCAAATAAAGGGAGGGTTTTCCATGGAATACTGTTCCCCAGGTCTCTGCTAATTTACTCCAAGAGGGTCATTCTCTCGAACAACTAGACCTCACCATCAGTCATTGTCACTTCTGGTGCAAACGAATTCCTTGAGAAATCAAATCTACACAACCTACAATGTCTTTGAATCAGAACTACATAACCATAGCTCAATGGAGTTCTGCAGTCCTGTATAGGCTGGTTTGGCAGCATCACATCTTTCATGGAACCTGTTTAATCTAAAGCTCTCAATATTAGTTGCATCTCCGGCTATGAAGACGAAGTCAGTCTCAGTCTCAGTCTCAGTCTCAGTCTCAGTCTCAGTCTCAGTCTCAGTCTCAGTCTCAGTCTCAGTCTCAGTCTCTCTCTCTCTCTCTCTCTCTCTCTCTCTCTCTCTCTCTCTCTCTCTCTCTCTCTCTCTCTCTCGCTCTCTCTCTCTCTCTCTCTCTCTCTCCAGACAGATCAGTGCCTCTTTCTTTTTTCAACTACCTCTCCTCCGGTGTAGTTACATCCGGTCTCTCAGCACACTGACCTCTCCAGCAAATCCAAGATGCACGCACGATTCTCAGTAAACCTTCCACTGTTCTACTCCCAAAATCCAGGCTTTACTCACACCTCAACTCATTGTGGTGGCAGAAACTGCTGAGTTATTAAGTTTTGTAATGAAAAGCTTATATAGTACCGTATAAGACATTCGACTCACCCTCAAAATTGATCAGGATGACCATATCTCTGTGTCTGATGTACCGTCGACTGTGAAGATAAACATGAGACAGGAATCTGTTGAACCCATAACCCGGTCCACGAAAGTAGCTGCGACCATTATTATCCACTTGGTCACCAATCCTGTCTGGACGGTCCCACTGGAAAACGGCAGAATCTGCAGATGGAAATGAACATGCAACTACAATATTTGCTTGAATGACTATTTATAATGTGTGTGCAGTGGGGAAGATGCCTAGCCTGGGTTAGAATCTTGACCCAACCCGGTGTTTCACAGGTAGGGTGATTCATAAATGTGTCTGCTGTCCCTCAACTGGATGTTAAACTAGGCAATCCATCAATTTACATAGCCATTTACTTGGTGGGCGTTAAAAATCCAACAGTGTATTTCACAAATTGACAAGCTATCGATAGCACCCTGGCTAAATCCCAAATTTCTGCTCTAACCTACAGGGGCCACTGCATCAGCAGTACTGCTGTGCCCGAGAGAACTGATGCTAACTCAGCTCCGTGATGCATCTGAACGACAACGAGATGGGAAGTAATCATGGGAGTAGATATGGCCAGAAGGAGATCAATGGGAGTGTACGAGGTGAATGTAAAGAGGAAGCACTTTCACACCTTTTATTTGTAAATTTGGGTCTGTAGTGATGCTGTAAGTATTAGACATACGGAGTCGCACATCAGTGTGCTGGTCCAGCACAGACATCGTGATCTGAAGACAAAGCAAAATGGGAATCTACGCCGCATCGCAAAGAATCCGACGATGTAATACAAGGCGATTATATGTACATATATATATATATATATATATATATATATATATATATATATATATATATATATATATATATATATATATATATATATATATATATATATGTATGGATATATGCACATCTGAAAATCATGGAAAAAAAACACAAAACATGGCTGAGCCAATCTCCACTAAATTTTTCACACATACTGCGGGTACCCAGGGTCAGGTTATGCATGGCACAACTCCTCCTTCCCTCCACAATGGTGCGATTCTCTCTGTGAGTAAGTCACCATCGCCATCATAGGAGGAGCGGGAACAAGTGGATGTTTCTCGCTATATTCAAATAAGGGAATCCTGTTTAAGTGTGTATTTCAGATCATTTTAGAATAAAAAACGACTGTGCCAATCTGGGAGATGACATACAATTTTTGCCTGTGTTGGCCTATGTGGATTAATGCAAGTGTTTAATGACCCCTGCTGAATGGAGGAGGTATTGAGACCATATTGCGCTCCCAGAGGGAACTGGTATTACGAGTATGAAGACAAAACAATGAGCCGTCCTGGCCAAACAATAAGTATTCACACCATGAGCAATGCAGTTGCAGCACCCCAAAGGTCGTACCTGCTTCCAGGGACAAGGCCACTGCAGTTCATCATCTTGATCCCCACTTGTCAAATGAACAAACAAACTAATGCATTTACTGTTTTGTTGCCTTCCATTGGGGAACATACTCAGCTGGAAAGAGTACCCATCATTACTGTTAAATCGTGGGCTGTAGATTGCTGATCCTGCTGGAGTTTTGTCAAGAATGGAGGCGAAGTTTGGAATGTGCCAAATATGTGGAAAGCAGGATAGCTCCATCAATGTGAGGTCATCCACTGCCCAGCCCCCCGTCTCTGCCGAGACTCCAGCGACTGCACGTAAGGCCAGCCGGAAAGGATTGCTCTCAGACAGCGGTACTTGTGCGAGTGTCCACCGATTAATATTAGCAGATGGTATGCTGGAGACCACTTTAAACTTTGAGGAATTTGAGGGATGACTAATAGCAATCTGGAGCTGGTCATCAGGACTGCCTCTGTGCTGGTAATAGATCTGCAGGCATTGTTGGGCCCTTTGAGGTTGCAGCACTCGGGTCTCGATGACTGCCACGTCGCCTGGACTCGCTGCGGTGCTGTTGAACAACAAATATGGACCTCCATCTATGGGGAAAACATGTGATATCTCAGGAATTCAAAACCATTCAAACTGCTGATTATCTTTGGCTCTTTCAATTAATGGGTTGTTCTGAAACCCATTTTTAAATCGAGCTTTGTGATATTAAGATTCGGTTAAATTATGTGCAATGTAACATATTTTTCGAAAATTGATATACAGTATTAAAAAAAAATAAAATAAAATCAGCTCCATCATATAGGCTACTCCATTTGGATCAAATCAACATGACATTGATTGAGTTATGCGAACCATGTTGAAAAACAAGAAGCTGACATTTTTGGCATCAGTGCTAATGCCTGAAACATTGGATTCTCCTTGTTTCCCACGGTGGCTGGCATACCTCACTCAAGGTTTTGTTGATTTCATCCATTGTTATACTTGTCCACCAATGTAGATGAACACTACACTTCATGATCAAGACGAGTGCTTCATTCTGTATGCTGCATTTGATTGAACAAGATGGCAAACAGGTCTACACTCACCATCTATTTCACTGGTGAACAGATCTTCAGTGCTTCCAGAGACCCAATGCCAGTCAGCATCATCAGTTGCGATCTGCTCCATGCCACAGGTAGTTAGATCATCAAAGGTGCATCGGTCTAACAGCGCCAAAGATGAATCTAAGGTCCAAAAGGTGGTATTCGATCAGTGAATGAGTGTAATTTTCAGTAAGATTTATCAAAAGCAAATAAAACAGCGATGTTATTTGCATTTGTTGTGAATATACATATTTAAAAACAGATCAAGGCTCGTGGAACATCTGGACAACAAAAGACATCTGGTAGACATTGAGGTGGCTGATTACAGGTGAACAAGACACAAACAATATCCGTATGGAAAAGCAGAGATGCAGTACATGAAAAACTTGGGGGTAGGAGTGACAGGATCAACCAGAGGAGAAGAGATTTAATGGGTTAATATGGTGCAGGAAATTGAGCGAATTGTGCACTTTTGGTTGAAGGTGCGAAACTTTGCACGATTGTACTCTGCGATGAGCTGAGCGGAATTGCATATCGGCACACCTGATATTCATTTAAAATGGCCACCATTATCAAAATAGGTGCCAAAAGGCCAAAGCGAATTCACCCACAAGCTTTTTAAGTCTTTCCGATCGCCAAATATTTTGTTAAAGTGCAATAATTGACACAGTTATAGTAATTGAAATGTTGATCAATGTTGTATCTGAAGCCAAGCAAATTTCATTCAAATTGGATGCGGATTTTCAAAATGGCTGCCATGTAAAACTTGAGAGAAGAAATGTTCATGTATTTTCAAAAAAAAAACCAACTCGAATTAATGTGCAAACCGAAAAAGGACACTTCTTGGAGACTGCTTAAACAATTATTACATTGTAACCGAAATATCTGACAAACATGAAAACATTCCTCAATTATTTCAACTCGGTCTTTTTCATACATGAAGTAAACAAATGGCAACGTTCAACAAACAAGTCAGGACAATTCAGATATCTAATCACAGGGTGCAATTTGTAAAATTTCCAGTGAGGGGGTTAAATTGACAGACATCATGGATTTATTTTTATTTCTGACTTTTACAATTTACAAGCAACACGTAACGACAGCGACATAAAGCTGAAAAGTCACATTACAATTAGCAAATAACCCCGTGGGGGACTGACGGTTGTTTCCCCAATAGGTGGGGTGAAAATGAGGGTTGAGGGGGAAGGGGCCGTGGCCTCCCTTCCTGAATTGGTCTGGTCAGGTGGAGCACAAACCTAAGTTAACGTCATCGTCCTTAGGTTTTATGAAGAGTTTGGTCTGCATCTGGCCGTCGGTTTCTGAGATAATTTTAAAATAAATGACCTGAATTTCAGGTGAAACCCCCTTTTCAGCATTTTATAGGGGGTGGATCCGGATGGGGATCACAATCCCATGAGATCTTACTGTTCTGGTGTATCGAACCAAATTTGGTCCATATACTGTAGGTCATACAGTTTGTGAGGATGAAATGCTTTTGTGAATATGAGATGTAGAAGTGATTTTACATTTACATGTCGATATGTAGACACGGATTACACGCACATACCACCTTCATCATTAAATGAACACTGATGGCACACCCACATATATACATGTCCATCCTGTATTACATTTGTGCTCTCTAAAGCAAACAGTATATTTGCTTTTAGCAATAATAAATTGCCATGAATTAGTTAATTGAACTGACTGAGCCTGTGGCACTTAACTGCATATTTCTTCCTGTATTTTTATATCTACCTTCACCCAGGGAGAGGGTATTCCTTTTGGATCTGTTTGTTTGTCTGTTTGCTACTAGACACATCCAAGATTTTTCAAGTACAGTGGTCAGTCCATTTTGTTATTCTGTCTGTTTGTTTGTCAATCGCCAAAAGTAACAATTTTAAACCGATCTTCACGAAGATTTACCAAGTTAAAGAGGTAGTCTCAACTACCTCGACAACTTTCATTCCTCATTTTTCCCGCCTTTGCAATAAACTCCCTCACTTCAATCCCATTATTCCCTCCAGGCCTTCAAAACAGCTGTTCACCACCATCTCTTATCATCCCCCATCCAAAACTTCAATCTTTTCTACCCCCATTAATCCACCCCAAACCCACCTCCTTCAAATTCCCTGCTTTCCTTCCTGAAAGTCCCTGTAGTGTCCATCTTGTATACCCCGTGTTCCCTCTCCCTTCCACAGATCTCCTAAAGTCTCTGTTCCCCACTGTTTTGTCCTTCCCACTCCCGCCCCTCTTGTCTTGTGCCCCCCTTGCTGTGCGTTGTGTTGGCTCTCATACGAGCCTTGACAATGTGTACAATAAAATAAAAACTGAGAAGCCTATTGATTTTGAAGGGAAAGGTCAAAGGTCAACATAGGTCGTTTCTAAAATCGACATTTTTCATCCGATTTACTTGATATTTGAACAGACATTGCATAGCGCATTACTTAATTTGAAAACCAACTATTTTTGAGGTCAAAAGGTCAAAGGTCAGCTCAAGGACAAACATCTAAAATCACTTTTCGACTGAAAATTCGTCAATTTACATCCTGTTAACTTGAAAGTTTGCACAGTCCATCACTGAATTGGGAAAGCAATTATTTTTGAGGTCAAAAGGTCAAAGGTCAACTCAAGGTCAAAGTTCTAAAAAAAAAATACAGGAAGAAACATGCAGTCAAATTTAATCTGAAAAGTCATCAATTTTCAACCTATTAACCTGAAAATTATGCAGCAATTGCAGAGTGCATCACTGAATTTGGAAACCAACTATTTTTGAGGTCAAAGTTCAACTCAAGGTCAGACTTCTAAACTCAGCTCTTTCAATGTTAAAAATAATCAGTTTTCACCCGATTGACCTGAGCTTTGATTAAGATTCTCAATTTAAATCTTACTGAAATGGACAACTTGATGTATCCATGGCAACCTTTCGAGAGGGGGTGCATTTTGAAATACCGTGCTATGGATGTCGTCTTTTTCTTGTTACTTGCAAAATCAAAGATTTTTCATGCACATTGGTCAGTCGATTTTGTTATCCTGTCTGTTTGTCTGTTTGTCGCCTACAGGTCACAATTGTAAACCGATCTTCACGAAAATTCACCACATGGTAGTTTGTCATGAGGAAGAAGTCTGTTGTTTTTGAGGTCAAAAGGTCAACATTGGACAAATGTCAACAACTTAGGTGAGATTTCTAAAATCCTCAATTTTCATCCAATTGGCTTGAAATTTGAAGAGGATTTATATTTCAGGTCGCTGAATTCAACCACCAATTATTTTGAGGTCAAATTTGTTTTATTAATTTTGCAAGTATCGTGCTCAGCACAACGTCTTCGTCTTGTTTGTTTGTTTGCCCGCAAAGAACTTTTGTGTTTTTATCTGCACGCTTATCGGATCAAGGCAAAATTTTTACCATCGGAGTGACTACTCTTGTATAATGTTTTCTTGGTTCGTGGGCGCCAGCAGTGACCACTATTTTGATTGTGTCTGGGTGTCCATCTGTCTGTTTGTGACTCTCTCCAGAGCATAGCTCCGTGACGTTTGATGTGATCTTGATGAAACTTGGACACAAGCTAGACATCATGGTCTTGTTGTATCTTTTGTATGAGGGGCGTCCCACACCCCTTGTGGGCGGACCCACGCCCACTTTAACTTTTTTCTCTATTTTTTTTCTCGAAATTTCATTTCCTAGAAGCTGTGCGTAATGTCCAGAAGTAAAACATATTAAAAAATCCGATTTGATTTGGTAAATTTTGACGGAAGTGAATGGTTTTTATGGTAGGGCTTCCTCAATAATGCCCGCGAACCATCGTCACCTCCCGGCTTGTTGATAATTATAATGTCATAGGTCACGTGGTGTGGAAGTCATGTTGCAAAAATGGAAAAACGTTGGACCTCTGTATCTCTGAAACCACACCAAGGAAAAAAATTGAAACTTGGCACATGGCAAGTACTCCTATTGTGATTTTTTTTATGATGTCATGGGTGCCTTTGTTATGATGTCATAATTACATGTGTATAACGCTACATCTGATCAGTATGAAAATTTTTGAGGGTCATCTAAGGATAAAATGGTCCACAGAAAACAAAATTGCTGACATCATCGGTCAGATGATTTGGCAGCCATGTTTTTTTTTTAAACCTTCAAAATCTTCTCTGAAATGGCTGAATAGATCAAGGCAAAACTTTACACATATGACCGCCTATCCATGAGGAACAAAAGATTCACACATATGACGTCATAGGTCACATGCTTTGGCAGCCATTTTGGATTTAACCGAAGACCTATAAAAAAAATCTTCTCCAGAACAGCTGGATAGATCAAGGGGAACCTTTACAGAAATGTTCCCCAAGCCTTGGGGATACCAGGATATTCACGAATAATTGATGTCACATGCTTTGGCAGCCATATTGGATTGAGCGAAAAACTTTGAAAAAAACTCTCTCTTGAACTGCTTCATCAACCGACATGAAACTTCACAATTATGATCTAGTAGTGATGGGGAATATATGTTTTAAATTCCAACCTGATTGGATGCATGGTGTGGCAGCCAAAATTATTTAATTTTATGAATGTGTTCTTTTTTATTTATTTATTTTTTGAATAAGGCTCATGTGGCTTTGCCTGAATGGGTTTGAGGGTAAAGGAGTAGCAGCTGAAACATGAATCCTATCTAGGTTCCTCCCGATGACATCATCTTTGCTTTTTCCTTGTTTTTGGTGCCTTCTGATTACTCCAATGCAGGATTGTACCTAATTGGTCTTCCATTTGATTGGAATTTAATTTATTTTAATCTCATTCTAAATTCAGTTTAATAATAACAAACGTCATGGGTCAGGGTCAGGTGTCCGATGAAAGCGGGGTTGCATTAAAGTGGGACGTCTTTGTACCTGGTCATCACTGCCAGCAGTTATAAAGTAGCAGTTCTAGTTATGGTTTGCATAGTCAGAGAATGTTTTGCATGTCCCACTCTGTTTAAGCATGTTCACAAGGGCTGCAGCATCAACTGCTAACGGAATCTACTGTAGGCTTTTCTTCTGAGAAGTCAGATCACTTTTCTAAGCTTTTGAAAAGGTCAGATATTAATGACAGTTGCACGTTTCCAAAGTAAGAAATGGAAGGTAGATATTTCATGGAAAAACTAGAAGGGCACTCGGTAGAGCGCATACCTCCGCCAGGCTGATTCGTTTACGTTTTGTATCCCACTGATAGGCCGGATCTGGATTCAGACCTGAACTAAAATTTAATCAGCTTGTTCTTGTCGCCTAACCAATTCACCCACCAAGTTTCGTCTGAATCTGTCTACAACTTTTTGAAATATTGTGCTATATGTCATTTTGGCCAAATTACTCAATGGTGAAGAATCACTGAAAAAAACTTCTCGGATCCTGATCCGGATTTGGATCTTCACCAAAATCTAATCATTTCGGCCTTGTCACATACCCAAGCTCTCCACAAAATTTCGTCTACAACTTTTTGAGATATTTTGTTCACAATCAAACAGACAGGAGTGAAAACATAACCTCCTCCACTGAAATAATTCATCAAGATTACCTTGTTTGCCCTGATAAGCACATACAGCTGTTCAGACAGAGACCAATTCTGCTTTCGAGATACCATGTGTTACTTTTCTTTCACATCCATCTCCTTTGTTGGATTTTGGAAAGTGTTACGGATTAATATAAATCCTATATAATAGGAAATGTCAAGTTTTGTGTCAAAGACAACTTTCATTGCATAATTCTGTGAGAAAGACAACTCGAGTTATCGTGAATTAAATGAATGGGATGAACTGGAGGAAAAGGTTACATGCGCACACAACGGATTGTGTCATTAGCGTGACATCGAGATCAACAGAACTTTGAAGATTGCTTTTGTTGAGGCTGCACGGTTCGATCAACATTAGATCTACAGTCTTACGTTAATGTGAAAGAAATTGGGTGAAAGATTTTTTTTTATGGAGAAAAAATGCTCTGAACCAATGGTCAAGCTTTGGTCAATCTTTGAATCCAGACATTATGTCGCCTTGCTCCAAGATTGACCTTGCGTGGTTGTCATAAAAGGTGAAGCGATGAGCGTTCGGCAGAAATGACACGGAGGAGGTCTTGGAGGTGAACCAGGTATCCAGCTCCAGCAGCAGCATATCGTGAGCCTTGCATCTTTGGGCACACAATGATCACAGACCTGATTGTTTATCCAGTGCACTTTGCTGGTGTTCGGATCCATTTCTGCTGGCAGATCAGTGATGCTCACGAAGAGCCAACCAGTACTCGGGGTGCAAAACTACTCTACATCGACAACCTACGCCGACAGCTTCTCGGGGAAGCGTGCGCCAAGGTTGTCCCTCCTCCCCATTCCTTCTCACGGTTTGGCCGGAGATGCAGTGAGATTTCCATGGTTTCTACAAGTTTCTACATGGCAAGGCTCATTTGCACACTTGTTTCGACATGGCAAAAGGTCCAATTGCACATGCAGACACTGCAAGATTTTGACTGATTCATAGCATGGATCCTGTTCAAGGGGCTGTATTCAAACGTGAGTGTAAAGTTGCCTTCCTCAAAGGAAAATTGCCTTTGTAAAGAGTTGCTGAAGTATTTGAAACTGTCTTGAAATATATGGGTGTAACATTAAGTTTTGAAAAGCATTGACCGTGACTTGTATTTCCTGGGCGGAATTTTACAGTTACTGATGGATTATTGATTGAAATGTGATTGAATTATTATTGCACGGTATTAGTGCATTTTAACAGTGGGTTTTAATAAAATGTATTTAAAAAATTTTTCTGTTGTATCTCGTGCTTTGGTGTCACCTGGTTGTCGATTGACTGAAAAGTTCAAAGTGATCGTTTTAATTGTCTGCCATGTGACCCTTCGTCTACTCAAGGGACACTCGTTCCGAGGAACGGAGGCTGCACGTAACAGATATGAACAAACTTACTGTATTTTTTTCACGTTTGCCACTGGCATTAATCTGTCCACGAAACGCTCTTTAAACAAACATGTCATATTGCAGTGTTCATGTGTTGTTCAGTTTGCCTGACTGTTGTTATCATTTTCCCATCAGCAATATCCTTGGTGGATAAAACCAGCAGGTTTTAGCTGGCTTCTTGAAAGGGAATTCCCCATATTTTTCCACAACAACAACAACAACAACTGCTCTAACCTGTTTCTGTAAAGGAGGCTTGATCTGTTCTGGACCTTTGCGTTGGTGTGTTTTATTGCATCTTGGTTGGCTTTAAATTCTGCAATAACATTGGAAACTTCTGGCCCTGACACCATCCATCACATCAGCTGGGAAGAGTTTTCTGTTCGGCCAAAAACTATGTAATGCCATCTCCTTTCACACACTTGTTTTCCTCCTGTGCCTGGTCAATCAGTAAGGCAGAAGTAAAGAGCGCTTCATGAAACTGCTGCAGAATGTAAAGGAGAGTGAAAAAAGCTGGTCTTCATTGAAACCTAAAAAGAGACGATCGTGTGGAAATCATGGAAAGTTTCCTCTTCCTGGGTTCTAACATTGAAGTGAGTGGGGAATGTTGAGAAATTAATAGCCGGTTAGCATTGGGGAGAAGAGCAATGTGAGGATTGATAAAGATGTGACAATACAAGCCAAGAGGAGGATGAATGTTCTGGTATTTCTGGTTGCATTGTATGGATGTGAACCATGGACAGTGAAAAAGAAAGAAAGGAAGAAGAATGACAGTTTTAAAATGTGGCATTGGAGACAAATGTTAAAAATTCCATGGACTGCAAGAAGAACAAACAAATCAGTGCAAGAAGAAATTAGACCATCATGTACATTGGAAGTGCTGATACTAAAACAGAAACTGTCATACTTTGGACACATCATGCGTGCAGAAAATGAACGTCTGGAGAAGTCAACAATGCTGGGTATCTGTTGAATAGTAATGGGCAGCAACAATAGGAAGTTCAGCTCAACAGTTTAATGGCATCTCTTCTCCAACCCTTCTCTCACCAATTTCACATCATTTCCGGTTCATCGTGCATTCATTTTTAGCTCGCCTGTTCGAAGAACAGAGAGCTATAGCGATACCCCCAGCGTGAGCGTGAAAATGTTAAAGTTTTTGGTGCAAGTTATTTTTTCTTTTCTAATGTTTTTATCGACCAAACTATTTTTTATACGCCCGATATGTATATATATATATATATATATATATATATATATATATATATATATATATATATATATATATATATATATATATATATATGTCGGGGCGTATTATGTGATACCGGTTGTCCATCCGTCCGTTCCTGTCCGCACTCTAACTCCCAAAGTTTTCAACTTTCACGTTTCATATTTGGTACATAGGTACAGACTGTGGAGATGGTGTGTCGCGACATACGTTTGTCATCTAAAGTGGTTGCCATGGCAACCAGGATGCTGTTTTCCATGTAGTAGCACAATTCCGTATATACCTTCTTGTCCGGGCGTATATTGTGCTCACTTGCGCTCTTGTTACTGATTAAAATATACAAATACATATATTGCTTTAAAATTATTTGGATCAGACTTCACTGCAATGCTTTATTTTAAAATATTAATTATTAGACGAGTCTTTTAAAAACGATAAATGTAAAAACAGGCGAGCATTGGGTGGCTTTGACACCAACTCTGGTTATTTAAGTAAGCAACTCCCAATACCACATATTCCTTCTCTTGTGAAGATAACAACTGATAATGAAAAAGCAAAGAACAAAGTAAGCATGTCATTGATGGTAAATATAATGAATACCGAATCACCATACCAAATCAATACTGAAGCACAATACCACATATCCCTTTTTGAGTGAAGATAATTACTCCTGTTGAATCACGTAACAACAACTCGTAATGAAAAAAAAAGCAACATGTTTGGTGTGTCATTGATGGTAAACACGTCACATGACAAAATCCTTGGCCCACCTAGGAGCTCGAAGACGTCTGGTCCCATGACAAACACCTGGGGTAAAAACTCGTGTCGACATTTGTTGGACAGGGTTATGTGTACCATAATCATCAAAACCTGTCATACTTTTAGCAGCAAGTCCATTTGTAGTCAGAATTGCAGCTGTGAGATGAATTGCATTCCACACTTTCCCATCAGAGAGTTTGTCGGTGCAGGAACTCTGTTCAATGATTTTGAGGGGTTGGCCAAACTTACTTTGTCCTTTCTTGTGAAGTCCAGGTTTCCGAACTCAAACAAAAGAACCACATTGAAAGGTGGAAGGTTTTGCTCCATGGCGTTTGTCTGTATCGTTTAGACTTCTCTTGTCTCTGTTGAACACAGCATATCACGTCCTTGTGTCTTGAAGCAGGTATGTCGCTTTGTCGGTCACTAATGTGCAACTTGGTGCACAGTGTATGTCCATGCAGAAGTTCAGCAGGAGTCTGATGAGTTGTTGCATGTCTTGAAACTTGATATGTTTGCAAGAAGTCGAGTACAAATGATATCCAACGCTCCCTTTCAAGGTTTGCAGTGTATAAACAGTTCTTAAGCACTCTGCTGAAGCAAACTGAGATCCTATACGTTGTCAGAGATAAGTTCCTGTGGGTTTCCATCACAGCAAAACACTATAGTCAGGAACTTGATAACTGTAGCAGAGGTCACTTGGGAAGTAAAGGCTACTTCTTGCCATCTGCTGAAGTAGTCAATTAAGATAATGGCATAGTGACAGTCCATTTGGCCTTTAACAAGCAGTCCCACAATATCAATTACAACTTTTTTCCCCAAGCAACATTCGGAAGAGGAACTGGTTGTAAAGGTGACACCCGAGTGACGGTGGTTTTATCATGCATTTGACAAGTAATAAATGATTTAATGGTAACCTCGACTTGAAAGTCCATCCTTGAGCACCAGTCGAGGGGTCTCAGCCTTTGTTCAATTTTCACGATTCCTTGATGCGTATCATTGTCATGCTGGATGAACTTGGGTTGAAGTTCTGTTGGCATTATCACACGGTGAGTGCCACAAATTCAGTAAGCATCATGTTGAGCCAGTTCATTCTGAATTCGAAAGTGGGGAAGTACATTTGGATCAATGCACTTTGTATTGCAAGGCCATCATCTTGAGAGATATTTTAACACCTTCTGTAGAACCATATTACAAGCATCCTTGAATTGTTCCACAGGCACAGCAGATAAGTCACCGGACACTAGAGCCCCCATTTCTTCACCCGGTTTGTGGTAAGGCTCTGTCATCGGAAGTGATAAACGAGATAACCAGTACGCAGTCACATCTTCACGGCCAAGTTTTAATACATTTTCGTAGTCAAATGACAGCAATCGTGCAGACCTATGCAATTCTCATTCCAGCTCGGCCAAGGCACTTCAAAGACAGTACTGTGGTCAGTGAACTGTGTGTGGTCTGTACGCAGGATAAATTTCCGACCCCAAAAGTAAGTACACCATTTCTCAGTTGCCCAGACACAGGGAATTGCTTCCTTCTCTACTCTGGAGTAATTGCGTTCAAATTCTGTGAGCATATGTGATGCGAATGCTCCCGTTTCCTCTGTAGAGGCCTCATGAAGTTGAGTGAGCATTGCTCCGAGTCCATAATCTGATGCGTCTGTGGTGGCAATGGTGTGTAGAGTAGGGTCAAACAAAGCAAGTTCTGGACAGTTAGCAATTAAGTTTTTCACCCTTTCAAATTGAGTGCGTGCAGCATCAGTCCAGAAGTCGGCATTCTTGCGCAGTCGGGCACAAAGAGCCTCCACAACTGCAGTGTAATTGGGAATTAATTTGGAGTACTAAGAAGTCAAACCAAGAAAAGAATGCAGAACAGAGGCTCGTGTTACTGCCACCACATGCTCTAACAGCCATTTTCTGAGATCACGTGACCCGGAAAAGAAAGTCCAGTCCTCCTGAAGTGGCATTTCTCATCATTCAGTTTTAAGCCCGCTTGATCAATACAATGCAAAACAGATTGAAGGCGTTCCTCATGTTTCTCAAGGAACAAAGCATCTAGAATTATTCAATATGGACATAAACAGAGACATTTTGAAGGACATTACCATAAAACAGACCAAAAAGAAAACCACAAAGCTTTTCGTTGTGCTCCCATCAGGTGAAATTCACACAAAGGCAAGGAAGAAGAACAGTCGAAAAGACACCTATCAACGAAGTCAATTCCGATTAGACGTTCTCCACTGATACGTCATCACCTCCCAACGGTCTGGGTGAGAGGAGCCTGTTCAATGTTTAGCTCTACAATTGAAGGTTGCAGAGTCTGAGGCGGAGCCCCTACGGCTGTTAAAGATCCCACGCTTGCCTTCTGCAACATCCGCCAATTTATACCAGGGACAGATGGGATTCCCAGATCAACGTCCATCCGAGGAACGGCAAACACATTGACGAATCACTCTGCTGTGAAACACTGGGAGGACGAGGTGTTGATTGAAGATTCTTTCATGCAGTGACTGAACAAAAATCAAAATCTGCAGCTCTAAGTTCAGCATCTGAGCCCACAATTGGAAATGAGAGCTTTCCAAGGACCTTCCTTCTCCCCTTATTGTGGGAAATGGAGACGTCTGTCAGCTTTAGAACTGATTTTCAGATACTTGTGGTGGGCTTCACACATAACAACATTAAAGTTGGCTCCTGTCACTTGGTGGGTACGTCTTGTATAGTACAGGTCATGTGCGTAGCCTTCAGGAATGAATCCCCATCGCGGCAGCTAGATGCAGAAAGGCACTGGTAGGAGGTATTGTAGTTGAAGAAACATCTGGTTCCTATTTCCATTAAAGCGGAAATGCTCACATACTCATCTGGCAATGAGGTAATACTTGTAGCATTTTCTGCCAGGGTGCTGTTATCGGCACACTGACCAAATTCCAAGTTCTTGTCCTGACTTCCTGGGTAGGAATAGTGACCAGTCAATTGTTATAACACGAGCCAAGAAACTCTATTTTGCATAGATACATCACACTGTTCTGCATAGAGCATGGTATATGAGTTGTATACAAGACTTTTTGGAGTTGAGGAGGTCAAACTATGTTTTCTGCTTGAAATCTTGCACTGGCCAAATTGCCCAACTCTGGTGATATATTAATAAGGCTTTTGTTTGATATTGATTGTCCAAGGTCACTTAGACACATCTTGTCCACTAAACCTCCTTTTCGAGTTTCTGCATGCAACAGTATACCCAACTAATTTGGAAAAGGTGGTTCTCGTTCCTTTGTGTGATACGTGGCGGAGAACTCTTTGTGGCACCGAACAGTGCAGTTATACCTCATCAGGTGCAGGATGTTCTGAGTACTGGTAACTTGTGTTTCAACATTACATAATTGAGTCTCAATGTTTGAAAAACATGGAACCTGGTCATTACAACAACCATGATCCTTTTTACAACCCATTAACCCTCCACAAGCCCACCTTTTTCCGAGTCTCCAGTTTTCCCCATCCACTTCTGTGATTGAGAGTTTGCCACTGTGTTCCATCTTGTGCTTCCCCTTGGGTGCTTCCCTAGTCCTCATTTTTCCCAACATCCATAATTTATCCAAGTCTTCCTCTATTTTGTCCCTCAAATCTGCTGTTGGGTGTGTCCTGCTCCCCCTCCTGAAACTCTCTCCACTTGTCTTTTTGCTATGTTACATCCTGATGTGTTCTGTGTTGTAGCTCCTTAATGCGAACAAAAAAAATGTTAGGATTGCCCAGGATCATATGTAGCAGTGACAGTAATGATGGTGGAAGACTTTTCTTGACAGTCTTCACTAATCGTTCCCAAGAAATGAGTGCTCTCCACAGAGAGAAATTCTTTACAAATGATATTGGCCACCTTGACGAGGATAATTGCATTTTTGTGAAAATCTTTCTCCATAGATTTTTTGATCACTTTACTGACACCTTCGTTCAAAATGAAAATATCCTGGATGTTTCAGCCAAATGCCCTTCTACAGAAAGGGTGGCAACATCAATATTCGTTGGCAGGCATTTTAATTGGAAAATCGTTCAATGTTCCTGGATAAACTGTTGTACCCAGAATCCAAATGTCTTGTCTGGAATTTGCTGGACAATAGAGAGTTTTTGGGAAAATCATCTGACAAGGGTACACACGTTTTACATTCTGTATTTGTCATAATGATATCCAGCCAACATCACCAGATCTCATTAGGCCATTGCCATCACCACTACCCATCACCAAATTTGTACCTACAGTCCTTGTTAATATCAATCCTCAAACTATGCTGTAAAAAGTTTGTACTTTGTCAAGATAAAACAAAACGGCAGAGCAATGGGCTTGCGTGATCTGCCCGAAGCAGGTGATTGAAAGAAGGCAGACACCTAGATATGAAAATAGCTCCGCAAAGCGGGCGTAACCCGTCAGCCCATGCATTGTAAAAGGAAGCAGTGATATCACGATGATGCAGTCAGTTCGAGCACGTTGGACGTCATATCGCAAATCAATCAGACTTCAAGATGGCTACCGTGGCGGCGAGTGAAAATCGCAGCACGCCCATTTTCGAAAGGAAACTTCCTCTACTCAACCCCAACACACCCAGCAAAAATGGATTTAATCGGACAACGTGTTCTCCTCGAAATCGACGGAAACCAATTTCAAGATGGCTGCCATGGCGGCCACACTGAAAATCTCAGCGCGCCCATTTTCGAAAGGAAACTTCCTCTACTCAACCCCAACACAGCCTGAAAAATGGATTTAATCAGACAAGGTGTTCTCCTCGAAATTGATGGAAACCACAAGTTGACAGACGGACGCCCGGACGGACGGACGCCCGGACAATGCCTATGACGACAATAGCCCTTTTTTCAACCCAATTCGGGCTGAGGGGTAAAAAGGGGCGAAGCATTGAAATGTTGTTGTTCTTAAAGAGTGGTGAAGAAGGAGGACACGAATTTGACAAAAAAATGCAAATAAATAGATTTGGTAAAACAATGTGATGGAAACAAATATTTCGACAAAATTAGTTCAAAGTGAACAGACCAAGCCAAGACAAAGGTCTACAGCAGGATTTAACATGATGAACATACAGGGTTTTCAATAACTCACTGCATCTGTACATTCGGTTGAGCTGTACGCGGTCCAGCTCGCTGATATCCAGTCTCTGCCCAATGATGTCCATGAAATGCGGGTCCTTGGGTATTATTGTGTTTAGACCTGGTGCCTTCTGGAATGCTTGGGAGCGGTAGTGCATCACAGATAAGTAGTCATACGGCACGTTCAGCGAGTCAGATTCCTGCACGGTTTGCTTTTTAAAGTTAATCTCATTCCCTGTAAATAAAGAAAAAATTTAAAAAGCTCATTATCAGAAGTGAAATCAGAAAGATCATTATTTTAAAAGGGATTATATTTCCAGAGAGACTCGTTATAGCAGCAAAATGACATAACATCAAGGAGACTTTGAACATATATGTGTGTAACATATACATATATATATATATATATATATATATATATATATATATATATATATATATATATATATATATATATATATATATATATGTTTATATGCAGAAACATACATATATATTTTGTATACATAGTTGAGGCTTGTAGAAGAACTAGTGCAATGCACAGATCAGGACGTAGCAGACAAATACAGGACCCTCAACACGCATGCATGGGGTGGCCAAGAAGGACACAGAAGGAAACTCCAAGGAGAGAAAAGTAGAAAATGTGTGTGTTTTCAGTTTGTGAACCTCCCTTCTGACTCTGTAATCCTGGTGGGAAAGGTCTTGCCCACATAGAAAATAACCTGTTTGTGTACAAGATATCTCAAAAAGTTGTCGACGGATCTGGATGAAATTTGGTGGGCAGATTGGATGTGTGACAAGCACGAACAAAAGAGATTTTGGTGAAGATCATTTTGGACAGGTAAACATTGAACAGGCTCCTCCCACCCAGACCGTTGGGAGGTGATGACGCATCAGTAGAGAATCCGGATCCGGATACTAGAATTTTTAAGTGATTCTTCACCGTTGAAAGATAGGGCCAAAAATGATATATAGCACGATATCTCAAAAAGTTGTGGACGGATTCGGAGGAAACTTTGGGGACTGGTTGGGTGTGTCACAAGGATTAATTGGTTCAATTTTGGTGAAGATCTGAATTCGGATCTGGATACGTGAATTATTTAATTTCTAAAGTGATTCTTCACCATTGAGAGAGAGAGGGCCAAAAACGATATAGTGCTGTATAGCATGATATTTCAAAATTGTATTGGGCCCGACATGTTCTCGTGGATCAGGCATGACGTGGCGGAGGTGTGCGCTCTACCGAGTGCCGTTCTGGTTTGTGGATATGTTTGTTGAACTTGTATGCACTCCTGAAACAATGGACGGAATCGGTTGTAAGCTGGTAGTTGTACTCATGGGGTTCAGGTTGAGTTCATTGGGGGAAATAGAAAAACAGTCCTTGGGGCTCAGGGTGGGAGGGGAGGATACAAATTTTCTCTATATAAAAGTGAATTGTATAGTTCCCCTTGTTGAAGCTGAAGGATGAGCTATTATAAAATACACACTCGCTAATTAGTAACTTGCTAATATAAATAAGTAATTCAAAGTTCTGTGTTGGTGGTGAAGATGCGTAAAGTGTATTCGTCTTCCCCTTCTCCCCAAAAGCAGGTACAATGCTGTTATTTTTTAAATGCCAAAATTCCAAATTGGCTCATGACGAGCTATAATTGCATTAATGTGCCAATTGTGATGGAAAAATGTATCCCATCATTTTTGAATAGAGGCTGCAAATGAACACATGCCAGAGTGTACCAGTACCCAAAACATCAGCTCCCAGCCAGGCGAACACCCGGTTGGGGGGCTAACAAGCAAAAGTAGGGTGGCAGCAGCATGCGTCGTTTGTCATCCTTTGCCGTTCACCTTCCTCAATGTTGGTCCACTGAATGATGACATAGTCACCACGGTCAGTACGAGACTGTTCATGCCAAAAGCCAAGTAGATGTAGCAGTTCATGCTCCACGATGGAAATGTCGTCACATCCATAGCCAATTGAGAGTGTCTGTGGTCCTCTTTGCTTTCCCACGTAGGACCAGCACCTGCAGACAGAACACGATTCAAGAAAGTATCATGTAAAACATCCAGTTCATATTCCAATTTCACGCTACAATAGTTATATGGAGGTGAGTTAGTCAGGATGGTGTAGAGATAGTGCACCTACCTTTGAGTTGTCCATTCTCGGTGCCCCTATTTGATTGATTGACACGTTTTCCGTTTCACAGTACTTTGGCTCTGAATTTGATCCGATCGCATATGCGCAGAGAGGAGTGGGACAATATTTTTACTCTATTTACCGGCCGAGCAGTCAAACAGAATTGAAAATCATTCCAAACAGGAAACTTACTGTTTTTAAGGACGGTATAAATGACACAAATAACTATTGTAACGTGTTGCAAAAGGTCAGTGGCAGATCCAAGGGGGGAACCCGGCATGCCCCCTTCCTCCCACTCTGAACACCTCTCCTTCCGTCAAAAACGATCGTTTTTTAAAATATTAGTGCATGCCCGTACGTGTGTAGCCGTACGTGCGAAAAAAATACTTTCAAACCACGTGCCAGAAACAACCACACAGGCCGTTCCTTCGCTCTCGTAACCGACGACTGGATTGGGGCATTGTGTTTATAAATGTGCATAAGAAATCGAGAAATTATTAAAATACACGAAGTCATCACGATCCGGAAGTCCGTACGTTGTAACCCGTAATGGGGAACGCGGCTGAGGTTCTCTTCCCCCATCGGCCACGCCTACGCAGTAATGTGCCTTGTCATTGGTTGGTAAATAAATGGCCATAACTTGGGAAGCACTTGTCCGATTAATATCAAATCTTGAAAAGGCACAACCTCAGGTCCCCAGCAATATATCTGGCAAGTTTCAATGAGATCGGATCAGTGGTTGTCGAGAAACAGCGGTCACACACACACACACACACACACACACACACACACACACACACACACACACACACACACACACACACACACACACACACACACACACACACACACACACACATACACACACAGACACAGACACACACACAGACACAGACACACAGACACACACACATACAGAGACACAGACACACACACAGACACACAGACACAGACACACATACAGACACACATACAGACACAGACACAGACACAGACACACACACACACAGACACAGACACAGACACACACACAGACACACACACATACACACACAGACATAGACACAGACACACGGGCACAGACAGACACACAGACACACACACACAGACACACACACACACACACAGACACACACAGACACACAGACACACACATACAGACACAGACACACGGGCACAGACACAGACACAGACACAGACACAGACACAGACACAGACACACACACACACACACACACACACACACACACACACACACACACACACACTGTTGGAATTATAGATAGATGTATTGAGGTGTATATAACCGAAGATGTAGTCTCGGAATGTGGGATCTTCTGATATTCCTCAGATCACAGCTGATGTTGACCGCAGCGTTCAACATGCAACTGATTTGTACCATTCAGTTTGTTCCCATGGTGGATACTTCACGATTCGAGAATTGTCGGAATCATTTGTCATCGGAGATGCTTCTCTTCTCCTAATATAACCATTCATGGACCAAGACGTGGAATGATGTCCCAAGTATGAGATTGTCCATCGTCCCTATCATTACCTCGACCACCGAAGGTGAAGGAGGTTATGTTTTCACCCCTCTGTGTCTGTGTGTTTGTTACTTACAAAATCGAAGATTTTTCAAGTGTATTGGTTTGTCGATTTTGTCATTCTGTCTGTCTGTCTATCTGTTTGTCTGTCTTTATCACCTACAGGTCACAATTTTAAACCGATCTTCACGAAACTTCACCACATGATAGAGTTTGTCAGAAGCAAGAAGCCTGTTGTTTGAGGTCAAAAGGTCAAAATGTCAACGTCGGCCAAAGGTCAACAACTTTGGTGAGATTTCTAAAATCCTCAATTCTCATCCGATTGACTTGAAATTTGAAGAGGATTTACATTTCAGGTCACTGAATTCAACCAGACATTTATTTTTGAGGTCAACGTGGATAAAAAGGTCAACATCGGCCAAAGGTCAACAACTTTGGTGAGATTTCTAAAATCCTCAAGTTTTACATAATTTTCTTAATGTCTCCTTGTTGAATTCCCTCATTTGTTGATTTTTTTTTTATGGAGTGTTAGAATATTCCTTATGTGAAGGAAAAAAATCCTCCTGTTATTTTTAATTAAAGCCCCTGCTGACCCTTCCATACCCATCAGCTTTCACCACAGAAATGTAATCCTGTTCGCCTGTCCAGGGTACAAAGTCGATGCAGGATTTTAGGCGAAACATGTCGAACGCTTGTAGGATGACTCCCTTGGCATTGAGCTCTGCAAAATGAACACATGGTTACAATATCAGCTTGTACATCACGTTACACCATCAAACCCCATTACCAAGCACCACCACAAAATATAAACACGACCAAAACACCCAAAGTGAAAACAAACTTCTCTTTTTTAATCAATTTTAATATCCTTTTTAAAAAAAATATCGATTTTTAAAGTTTATCAATTTTAACAATTAAAAAAGTAATTCATACAAACTTTACAAATCAGCTTGATCAATGAAGATGAACCACTGTACAAATGTTTACATTCATGCATGGATGAGTCATTTGTCATTGTGGTATATCTCAACATCCGCACATTTCAGTCACGAGGTGTCCCCAATCCTCCATTCCCTTCTTCGGAGGATATTTAACACCCGGTACATCACATGATGACTGCGCAGTCCCAGATGAAGAAACATTCACTTGACACTTTCTTGCCGGTCACATATAACTGGTTGTGTCTTTATGTTTAATTATAATAATCCAGAATAATGATTTTTTTTTTATTGGTGATGGTTAATCAATAGTTTATTGGTTTCTTAAAGCAGGTGTGATAGAAATGTTTACAGCGAGGACCAAGGAAATATTATAATCTTGAGAAAGAATGCAGCCCAAAGCTGCAAGCCATGGAAATTATGGGAAGTTTAATTTACTCACATCACAAAAACACATCACAAAAGTTGTATGCTGAAAACATCTGGAGGACTTAGATGAACTTAAGACCCAGGTTGGGGAAACATGTTTGATACATGTATGTCGGATGTAGGTATTATTTTGAGTGTGCTGTGGGAATGAAAGATTATTTTTAACGAGAACTTGGGGGTCATGTTTTTATCATTATTCAAACCTGTAATTCAAAACACCTCAGTGTACTGGAAAACGTGAGGACAGCAATACTGTACTGTAAAGGGTGGAGACTTGTACTACCCTCTCGCACCTGGAGCGGTGCTACATGATACACATTTACATAGAGAGTTTGTGTCCCCTCCAATCCTCCGAAGACCAATGGCAAAGATTTTTTTTTAAAAATGCACACGTCTATGCACTAATTGGGGTCATGCTGATCCTACACAGCAAGTCTGGATGTAATCAGCCCAGAACAGTAGGAAGAGTAGTGTGACAAACAAACACATACACAAACACACACATGCGCGCACTAGGATTGGGTTAGGGTGAGCAAACGGACGTGCATACCTCTCGGCTATCCTGCCGTGACGTGGCGATTCATTGCTTTGTCAAAACTAAAAACATTTTTTTACTCATTGTAATCATCTAATTTATTTTGTCTAAACTCCGGAGATGTCCCCATGGAGAGCGGAGCCATGGTATCACCATCGAGGCTTGAACAGCACTCACCTGGGTGGCTTAACCACCCAAGCAAGCACATGCACAACAAAACTATTGTAGAAACTTTTGAAAATGAAACGTTTAATTATTTATATGTACTGTATCCGGCTATGCTGAAGTGACAGGTCATATAATGAAAGAAGGTCGTACAAAAAGGGGAAACGTGGTGTAAAGTAAAATTCCACATTTTCAGTGACGGAACCACCACCTGAGGCACCGCACAGCCAAAAGCAGGCACATCGTCCCTGATCTTTGTTCAAGTCGATCGATATATTCAGTAACAGTGCGAATATTGCAAACTACTCGCAAAGTGATTTAAGCACTCAAGGGAGCACTCCAACTAAACGGTTGATAAGGAACGACTGGCTTGGCAAGCGATTAGCGATCACCGGTCAGTCATATAAACACCATGCACCCGGGGATTCCCAGAATGTCAAGCAATGTCCGAATTGGACAAATGAACACTTATTTTTTCGGAGTTGGAACTACTGCTGAAGTCAATAAAGATTAAATTTTGAAATTCTGCTGAGATTAAGTGATTCTAGAGGTTATGGCACATGTGGAAATAAAATAAAGCCACAAATGCTGGTGTCTCCGGGTGTTTATAAGCATTGTATTGCAATGTGCCCAGCAATTCATAGGTATGATGATCAGGCATTCGATGACATGAGTGAGGCAAGTGAAAAAATAAAAATTACTTTTTCATAAAGAAACCGTTGTGGCCTGTTCCAAGTCAAGGCATTGTTGAGCAGGCCAAAAAATACACAAGGTGAATTAAAACCCAAGCGAGGGACAGCGAGGTGACCAAGGATGAGCCTTGATAAAGGATATTTAAATAAGGCCGTTAATTATTTATCTTCAAAAGGCGTGTTTAAATTAACTCCCTTGGAGTTCCATTAGTATGCATGCAAAGTCTCAAGCTGCTAGGTTTCATGGTTTTGGAGTTAGGGAGGAGACACATTGACATTTATTACCTCTGCCATCGAAGGTGAAGGAGGTTATATTTTCACCCCTTTCTGTCTATCTGTTTGTCTGTCTGTGTGCAGGATATCTCAAAAATTTGTGGAAGGATCCGGATGAAATTTTGTGGACAGATTCGGTGTGTGACAAGAACGAACTGATTAGATTTTGGTGACGATTTGGATCCGGATCCGACTACGAGAATTTTAAAGAGATTATTCCCCATTGAGATATGGGGCCAAAAACGATATATAGCACGATATCTCAAAAAGTTGTGGACGGATTCAGACGAAACTTGGTGGACATGTTGGGTGTGTGACCACGACGGACTAATTGATTCAATTTTTGTGCAGATCCAAATCTGGATCCAGATCTGATAATTTTTTTGAATGATTCTTCAATTTTGAGAAATGGGCCCAAAAACGACATACAGTATTTGCACAATACCTCAAAAAGTAGTGGATGGATTAAAACAAAACTTGGTGGATGAGTTTGTTTGATGACAACAACAAGCTAATTAGATTTTGGTTCAGATCAGCAGATTTGGCCTTTAAGTGGGATACAAAAGGTAAACTGTTCATCCTGGCGGAGGTATGAGCTCCACCGAGAGCCGTTCTAGTTTTGTTTGTTTTGAGTGTTTTCTGCTTCGTTGGTCGTTCAAAAGCTGGAATTTTAAATATATTGTTCCGGATTCACCTAGGGGTGGATTATAAGGGGAGTTCTTACAATCGGCTTCCCTGGCAGCGATCCTGAAGCCACCGCCCTGTGGATAACTCTGCGGCGTAACAGGTTCCTAAGCAACCACAAATGCTGTCTGACAAGCTAAATTTAGGTCGTGTCCACGTCCAGTGTCCAAATCCCACTTTACTTCCCCGGCAGATTAAACACCACAGATAGGGAACTGTGCTTCCAAACACGTAAACAACTCCAGGATACAGTTCAGCGTTACCGCAGGTTTATGTGTTGGCTACTGACTACCCATAATGGAACAGTTTGGGAGAGAACTCTGTCTGTAGCACACGATACCTAACCCCAAAAAAACTGACAACCAGACAGTTTGAAAGGTGTTATAATTCCACAAAGCACATATTTACAAGTCAAGCAGTGTCACAAATAGAAAAGCCTTACGTACTGTATTCACATAAGCCCCTTAATCGGTCAACTTAGTACAAATACCATAGGTGCCACTCTCATTCTGGGGAAAAGAAGATGAGCAAGAAGATAGTCAGAAAATGAGAGTGATGGGATGTTGTGTCCACCGTGCTCTTACCTGCACGTGAACTGGCTGGTTCACGTGTGACGAGATGGGAGGAGGGGAGGGGGGAGGAGATGATATTGGTGCTTGGAGATGTGTAGACTGTAGAGTGTGAAGTGCGAAGGTGTCAGATGGAAGTGTGAGGTATATAAATGTCAGATAGGCCCTGAAACGAGTCATTAGTGCTTTGTTGATAGCTGTGTGTGCAAAAACAGCGAGGGAGAGATAACTTGAAAAGGAAGAAAGTCTGTATGGGTCGGTGTGTGGTGGCGACCATGCCCAGGAGTTCTTTCTGAATCAACCCCTCTGGTTCTCATTCACTGCAACATTCCTTCCTTGCTCCATGTTTCCCTCCAAGCTGCCGTTTATAAGCCACGATGCGTCTTACACCACGTTCAATCGCCCCATGATCCAGCCGCTCCCCCATTGGTGGTCCGTGTGATCCGGTTTTGCTCATTGGTCGTTTGAGGCTTGGTGGTGTGGCTGATAAGTTGGATGGGTGACAAAAACAAAGCTGGTGCTGAGGCTTAGCATCATGATGCCATGTGGCTCTTTGTTCGCTGCCATTTTGACACCAGGTCCACTTATCCTTTGTTGCCATGGCTTTCCTCTCCATGCTGCCAAGTACCCTTTCATCAACGTTTTGATGCTGGGTCTGCTTATCCTTAGTTGCTGTGGCTTTCTTGTGTTTGGAGCATGAAAACATTGGTTTTGTGGCGTGGAGTGGTGAAAGCGTGTTGGATGCATTTTAGAGAGAGAGAGAGAGAGAGAGAGAGAGAGAGAGAGAGAGAGAGAGAGAGAGAGAGAGAGAGAGAGAGAGAGAGAGAGAGAGAGAGAGAGAGAGAGAGGATTGGGGGGGGTGGAAAGAGAGAGAGAGAGAGAGAGAGAGAGAGAGAGAGAGAGAGAGAGAGAGAGAGAGAGAGAGAGAGAGAGAGAGAGAGAGAGAGAGAGAGAGAGAGGATTGGGGGGTGGGAGAGAGAGTGAGAGAGAGAGAGAGAGAGAGAGAGAGAGAGAGAGAGAGAGAGAGAGAGAGAGAGAGAGAGAGAGAGAGAGAGAGAGAGAGAGAGAGAGAGAGAGAGGATTGGGGGGGGGGGGTGGAAAGAGAGAGAAAGAAAGAGAAAGATAAAGAACTGCAACCACAACACATGTTCTCTTCCCATACTGAACGCTAGATTCCCAAGTGAGCTACACAAAATATGATGACACAACTAAACTCGGGTCTTTGCGTGCTTTGGTATGCGCTACACTGGGGGTCTCCAAAATCTGTCACAATATCTTAACATCCTACTCAAACTCTCATTCAAACAAATTATGGGTGGACACGGAGACCTTCTGGACCCCCACCTGCACGGAGGGGCGGGTTGCTCACTAAAGACCTATGACCATTACAATGTGATCAATTTCAACTATCTGCTTGGCCATTTCATTGATCATCATCAAAGCTTATCTGCCAACTCTGAAATTAACAGCTGAGCTTCTTTAAGGTTTCCAAAATCACCTACATCTTTTAAAAAGCAAGTTTTGCCCATTTGTTTTATAAACATTTTAATCTTTTTTGATTTACTCATTTTTAAATAGCCTTGTTTTTTTTTTTCTTTCCAATTTCCTGTAAAAAGGTGACGTACCAAGACTGTTGCCCAGATAATACGGAATGATGTTAGCCCAATGCCTGGTCTTCCTCCGGATTGTGCTTCTTTGCTTCCCTGACTGCAGATATAAAATTATGATCCTTTGCAGATATAAAAGAAAGAATTACTCGCACACAAAACATTTTTTTTAAAATCCTCTTCAGAACAGATGTCTTCTCCAAGTGTACTCTGCTACAGCATTGTCTTGAAGCATTCCTCTTGGAATCCGTTCAAAAAGCTACTATACATAACAGAGAATTTGATCATGATATTTCTAATTTTGTTACATCTTCACTGTTTTTTTTTTAATAGACATCCCACTATTAATTTGCAATGTGTCACTGGCTTTGACACCAAGTTTATATTATGGACCCTAGGCATCAAAAAGCTACACATATCAACAAACAGTTTCAAATGGAGCATCTCCCCACCATTAGAGCATTTAAATTGCATCAGATGTGGCAATAAATGTGACATGTTGCTCACATCTTGCTGGCTCGATGACAGAAGATGTCATTTGCATTTTTGCCACCTCCATCCTTTTCCTGTGTGGAATCCCGTGCCAGGCACGGACAACTTGCTCGCTATTGATAATATAATTACTCCTACCTACTATGATAATAACAGTCACAAATAATTTTCACTCCTCGATCAATACATGATAATTCCCTGTAATAAATCTCATTTATTGATGAATTTATAAAATGGCTTTTGGTCTTGCTTAGTTTGTGCTAACCATTTACAGTATCTTGCTTCAATGCATTGTTTTGTCGTGGATTCATGAAAAGGCCTTGATAAATGATTTGTTGTAATTATGTTTTCTTTGGTATTATCAAGCACAGATGCAGGAAATAACTAGAAGGGCACTCGGTAGAGCGCATACCTCCGCCACGCAATGCCTGATCCACGAGAACATATCAGGCCCGATACATTCCTCAAATGTCATGCTACATGTCGTTTTTGGCCCTATCTCTCAATGGTGAAGAATCACTTTAAGAATTAAATAATTATTGTATCCAGATCCAGATTCGGATCTTCACCAAAATTGAATCAATTCATTCGGGGTCACAAGCCTAGTGTTGGCTCAATGGTTTGGGTGGTGGGCTTGGGATCCTCAGATCCTGAGTTCAAATCCTACTTTTCTGTTGAATTAATACCAGGTGGGGTTGACTCTGCCTGTCATCCTTCTGAGGTCAGCAAAATGAGTGGCAGCATGCTGGTATCCTGTGTTGGAGTGGTGACCCGTCCAGGATTGTGCCCAATAGCCGAGGAGACTGCTTTGGCAGCACCAACGCTCTGCACAGAGTATGGCCCCAATGGATGGATGGATGATGTGGTCACACACACACTACCTGTCCACCAAGTATCATCCGAATCCGTCCACAATTTTTTGAGATATGGTGCTATATATTAATTTAGCCCTATCTCTCAATGGTGAAGAATCACTTAAAAAAATTATCAGATCCGGATCTGGATTCAGATCTTCACCACAACTGAATCAATTATTCTTTGTCGCAAACTCAACATGTCCCCCAAGATTCGTCCGAATCCTTCAACAAATTTTTGAGATACCGTGCTATATATAACTTTAAGCCCTATCTTTCAATGGTGACGAATTTTGAGATATCCTGCACACAAACAAACAGACAAACAAACAAACGGACAGACAGAAAGGGGTGAAAACATAACTTCCTTCACCTTCGGTGACGGAGGTAGTAAAGACAAATTGTGTGAGAAGGCAACAATTTGACCCAGAAATAAAGCATTTTGGGGGTGGTGGGGGTCATTATTCGTACATTGAGGAAGTCAATAAGGTGATGCTCATGAAGTTCTAATCCGCTACTCAAAAGTTCAGTAAGCAGTCTTGCAGCACATACATACAACCAAGTATACAAGGATAAAAGGATACAAGGATACAAGGATATAAGGATACAAGGTTGGATCCAAGGAGGATCCAAGGAGGATACAACCAAGTTTTGATGATCCTTCTCCACATAGTGCCATAATAACGAAAAAGAATCCAAGCATAACGATTTAAGTTCATATTAGGGAATCCTCACGAATATCGTGATCCAAAAAGGATCTCAAGGTGAATAGCACAAAATCTGTGGCAGAATCATGAAGTAGTACAATAATCACCTCGAGCAGATCATTGACATCAGCAGTATTTGCATGAGCTGACAAAATGGATGACTGTCATATTCGTTGAGAATAAGGTGCAAATTACAACAAAGAAGCAGAAGTCCTGAAGTCTGAAATTGCATTTTATAATTGCAATTTCAGATTTACGGAATCATGACTTTTCTGGAGAAAGTGGTGGAAGTAGTATAGCAATTTCACCAAAGGTGTGGGACTCATTTAGCATTTTTCCAAGTAAGCAAGGGGTATTTGGGCTCACGTGCCCCCAATGTGTGCATATGTCAACCCTGTCCATTTGTGTTTGACTGTGAGGAGGATACCTCAAAAGGTTATGGACGGATTCGGTCGAAATTTGGTGTACACCTTGGGTGTGTGACAAAGACGAATTGCTTAGATTTTGGTGAAGATCCAGATCCGGGTACTAGAATTTTAAAAATCATTCTTCACCATTGGGAGATAGGGCCAAAAACGATAGAGAGCACGATATCTCAAAAAGTTGCGGATGGATTATTACAAAACTTGGTGGATGAGTTGGGTAAGTGACAAGGACAAGCAGATTAGACTTTGGTGTGTGACAAGGACGTATAGTCTAATGCAGATCCGGCTCATCAATGCGATAGAAAACGTAAACTGTTCAACTTGGTGGAGATATGCACTTTACCGAGTGCCGTTATCATTATTATTCTTCTTATTAATATTATCCCGCCCCCCGGAGGGAGGGAGCGGGATATTGTAATCGTCCGGTTTGTTACTTACGAAATCTAAAGATTTCATAAGTATATTGATGACTTCCGTCATCTGTTTGTTTGTGTGTGTTTGTTTGTTTGTGTGTTTGTGTGTTTGTTTGTGTTTGTGTGTGTGTTTATTTGTTTGTAGGCACGATAACTCGAGAACGGAAGAAGCTACCAATGTCAAATTACACCACGTGATTCAGGAGTGTGGTGGCTTGCGCTGATTCGATTTTGGTCAAAATTGGTCAAAGGTCAAGGTCACAGTGAGGTCAAATATTCGATTTTTGATGGTTTGGTACAGAATCATCATAGAAACTTGTGGTTTGCGTCGCTACCTTCTCTAGAAACAGCTCTTATTAGAAAAGGTCAGAGGTCAAGTTGACGATTTCGTAAGTACCAGTCTATGACTGCTTGTTTGTTTGTTTGTGTGTTTGTGTGTTTGGGTGTGTGTTTGTGTGTGTTTGTTTGTTTGTAGGCACGATAACTCGAAAACAGAAGAAGCAACAAATGTCAAATTAAACCACGTGATTCAGGAGGGTGATGGCTAGTGCTGATTAGATTTTGGTCAAAATTGGTCAAAGGTCAAGGTCACGGTGAGGTCAAATATTCGATTTTTGATGGTTTGGTACAGATAACTCGAGAACGGAAGAAGCTACCAATGTCAAATTACACCACGTCATTCAGGAGGGTGGTGGCTAGCGCTGATTAGATTTTGGTCAAAATCGGTCAAAGATCAAGGTCACAGTGAGGTCAAACATCCAAAACATTAGATTTTTGATGGTTTGGTACAGAATCATCGTAGAAACTTCTGGTTTGCGTCGCTACCTTCTCAAGAGACAGCTTTTATTAGACAAGGTCAGAGGTCAATTGACGATTTCATAAGTACCAGTCTATGACTGCTTGCTTGTTTGTTTCTTACGAAATCTTTAGATTTCGTAAGTATTTGATCACTTCTGTCCTCTGTGTCTTTGTGTGTTTGTTTGTAGGCAAGATAACTTGAAAACAGAAGAAGCGACAAATGTCAAATTACACCACGTGATTCAGGAGGGTGATGGCTAGTGCTGATTAGATTTTGGTCAAAATCGGTCAAAGGTCAAGGTCACAGTGAGGTCAAACATCCAAAACATGATAACTCGAGAAAAGTTACCACAGGTATTGTTGACGGAGTGTGAGTTTGGAAGATCGAGGTAAGTTCGGCGGAATTTGTGTGTCAATTCGTCGAGTTACGGCTGTTTTAAAAATTTCAGTGTTATAAAATAATATTAAATAATTCCATAAATTCCTGTATACAAATGGAGTATTTTTGCTTCGGTCGACGTTACGAGTTCGTTTTAACTTCGATTTTAATTTTCTCTTCGGTTTTTGTGATCGCTTAGGACGCTTAAAACTCATTTGTCAAAATTCTGGTAAAAATCGGATGTTTTGGAGACGTTTTAAGATTGTAAAAAAATATTTCACCCGCCACATCACGGCTCGTCACGTGGCGCAGCGCGCTCGAGCAGACGCGTCGTTGAGTCACGTAAAGGTTTTGCGTGTGCGCGCTGATGTCATCGCACTCGCCCCCGCGTCCTTTCGAGTTGGGGGGCCGTCGAGTGGGACCTTTATGTTATGTTAATCTGTGGTAACTCGAGAACAGAAGAAGCTGCCAATGTCAAATTATACCACGTGATTCAGGAGGGTGATGGCTAGTACTGATTAGATTTTGGTCAAAATCGGTCAAAGGTCAAGGTCACAGTGAGGTCAAACATTCGATTTTTGATGGTTTGGTACAGAATCATCGTAGAAACTTCTGGTTTGCGTCGCTACCTTCTCTAGAGACCGCTTTTATTAGACAAGGTCAGAGGTCAAGTTGACGATTTCGTAAGTACCGGTCTATGACTGCTTGTTTGTTTGTCTGTCTGTCTGTTAGCAACTTTACTGCAAAACGGCTTTAGCAAACACTATCAAATTCAATCCACAGGTGGGCAATGGACCTTGGATGACCCCATTAACTTTTGGGTCCAATTGGATCAAAGGTCAAGGTCAAGGTGACGAAAAGATCAAAATCGTTTTTCGCTCATAACTTCGTCAAAAATGATCTGATTTACTTCAAACTAAGCTTATAGTGAACCTTATTCTATTTGTCACTTGTAATCCTACCCATTCCTACAGTGAAAAATGCATATTTGTGAAGATCGGTCGGGTCCGAAGTTTTGGGGGTCATGGTCATCGGTCAAAATTACAAATTTTCCATTAAAACTAAAACATAGTTACGAAAATACAACTTTACGGGAAAATGGCTGGCTCAAACACTGTCAAATTGTATCCACAGGTGGGTAATGAACCTCGGACGACCCCATTAACTTTTGGGTCCAATTAGGTCAAAGGTCAAGGTCAGGTCACGAAAAGGTCAAAATCGTTTCTCGCTCATGACTTCGTCAAAATGGTTTAATTGACTTCAAACTAAGACTAAAATATTCCTTATAATCAACATTCAGGTTAAGTATTATCAAATTTAAATTTGATCCCCAAAATAACTTTATGCCTAAAATGGACGGGATTTGTTGTGCCTGGCACCACTTGTTATTATTATTTTCATGATTATCAAAGCAAAAATACATATCTACAACAATGTACATTCCTTTTACTTTGAAATATTTCAAATAATTTTATAAGGATATGGTTTTTACAGAAATTTATTTGCTAACATGGTTGCATTCAAACAAATCTTCATTCATATTCTTTTTTCCCCATGGAAGTATTATTTTGCTCCAGAATCTTTCCTTAAATAAATACAGTAGAACATTATGTACCAGAACCACAATGATTATTTCAGACAAAGACCTGTGTATTGAATGTTTCATGTGATGTAATGAAATAACTTACTTCAGGATATTTAATGTCTCCTTCAAGCAGATGCAGATTGAGCGCTGTACAAAAGTGATGGAAAGAATGGAAACTTCAATCAAACCAAGAATGACATCGATTCGGCTAAATAATTATCAGTCCTCATCAGCCTTTTAAATGCAAGCACCAATTCAAGTCTTTGCTTCATTATGTGTTCACATACCTATCCGGTTTTCCAAAATGTCCTGATTATTCATCCTTCTACCACACCCCGAACAATCTTTTTCCATCGACCAATAATTAGAAAACAAGTTTTGAAAAGTATTAAGTTATATATGAACTATAATATCAAAACAATTGTGGTTTCACACTTTCAGGATATTTTTAAGGATTTTAAGAACGATCGGTGGAACAATTTCAATCAGTCAAGATAAAATAATGTTCCACATTCTACAACTCACGCACACAAGATCTATTAGCATTTTCACCCTTTGTTAAATTGATTACATGAATTATTAAAAGTGTGAGAGTTTGTGCATGTTGTTGCATAATCCTTACCTTGATTTATTTCAAATATGTCTGGCTTTGCAACATCAAAAACATCCACTTCTGCTGGAAGGACACAAAATACATTTGTTGTGTTTGGTGTTTATTTATAACTCGCCATTTGTTGTGTTTGGTGTTTATTTATGGTGTTTATGTAACTCGCAAATACCACGAGATTACCAAGAGATGGGGGAGACAGAAAGGGGGATGGGA
>NC_140969.1:47206624-47424124 GCF_056783735.1 Eptatretus burgeri
CAATTTCAATTCAGCTTCACAACATATATGTTGTTCAGAAAATTCACCTGATCAAAAAGTTCCACCAGCCAACCTTCCGAAACGCAAAATAATCAAAAACAATCAAAGTATGTATTCAATTTAAACTATTCGATTTAAGCTTTTACCTGGTGGTGATCGATTTGGTGGCTGCAAAACAAAATACAATTGCATAAAACGGTGTGTGTGAGACATTCGTTCATATCCTGTTTTACAGTTACATAACAATCGTGTTTATACAAATAGTTGTTAGTAAAAGTCATTGCACACCAAAATGTTTGGGCTCATCTGAACGAATTTCAGTGGCATGTGAACGTGCACAGGAGTTGCAAATATAATCAGGGAGAAATGTTTGCACACCCAAAAAAGACAAATGTTGATTTGTATTATCACAGACAAAATGTGAAAAGTTCTCAAATGAACACATTACCATGTCCGTATGATGCCACGCATCATACAAAAACCAGAAAACCCAATCTTGAAACCAAGACCAGGCTGCTGTGAAACTATTTATGATTCCGTTTTGGCCCCTGGTCCCTCCGACAAGATTGGAGAAGGGGGACATGAAAATGAGCTACGTCCGACCAACCGATTATCTGTCCATGTAGTTTTGTGTATGTGATATTTCAAAAACCATTGAGCATTTAGCTTTCATATTACCGGTATCTATTCCTCATGCCATTATCTCAACCTGATTATATGATTGGCTGAATTCTGTTCCCATGGCAATCATCTCGGTAACTTGATTGTGTACACAATATTTCGAAAAACGTTCAAGATTTAGTTTTCACATTTCACATTACAGATCTATTCCAGATCTATTACACCCAAAAGGTGGGGTACCCAGAGTATCAGCTTTTTGTCACTTTTACAATTACTTCAAAATATACATTTGTGAAATATATGATGTTTCATAATTATTGTTTAGTTTTTGGAAATGTATTGATTATTCAAATGGATGAAATTAAAAAAAATCTTATCTCAAAACTATATGCTGTATTTCTAACTTTATCAGATATTATCACAGGTTACATCACACCACTGTAGGGGATGGGTGTACATTAATTTTGTTGGGTTTAAATTACACCTGCATCGGGTGAAGTTGCACATTTAATGGGGTGTCATACCTGTCTGTGGAAGAATAACCCTCATCTAACCTGCACCATAACCAAACTGTGTTTTTGAAGGAATAAAAAAGCAACCTCACTAGCACAGTCTTTGACACGAATATTCAATGAAATATTATTATTAATAAATAAAATATTTTGAGGATTAAAAAAATAACCTGTTCATGCAATTATTATCAACACGCATTTCAACGACTAGTGTTATTAAAAAGGCAGACCGAGGTACTCCCTCGTCTTCTCCATACTCTTCTCACTCAACTTAACTAATTTCTAAACAAATCTCCAGTATAGAGTGGTGAACCACAAGTAATTCATTCAAAACCTCTTTATTCCCATTCCCCCTCTCTCTTAACTAAACATAAGCACATGAAAGGTACACATTGAAAATGGAGAACATGAAAACTTAAAAAGAAAAATCTGATTGAACAGCTCAAGGTTCTTACCAAAGCTTGTGTGATGCAGAACAGAAACAGCTGAAGCACGAGATGCTCCATCACACTGTCGTAAAAGCTGAAGTGTTTTTCCTATTACCTTTCCACCAATTTCCCCGGTGGTTTAATAAAAGAACTGTAGCGTGGCAACTAAACTAAGGCACATGTTACCTGAGATGGGCATTTGTGTGCACAATTGTCATTAAAATCTTTCAAAAACTCCTCCGCAATAAAAAGGGTATCACAACACAGTGCACTGTAAAAAAGTAAATATCAATAAAAACTGCAGGTTTTTACAGTTTTACATAATCTCAGACACAGGGTGTTTCAAAGGTGTCATTGCTCATATGTCATGGAGCAACTGTTACAATACTTCCTTTCTCCACTCTGTCAATTCTTCTGCACTCCATCCATCTTACAATGTATTTAAACGAATCTCTGACCTACAAATTAAAAAAATCCCATTTTGCAATACTTGTTCATCTTCCATTATTAGTCGTTATTTTTTTCGAACTTCAGTGAAAATTTATCCCACCTCCTTAAATCTTCCTCCTCTTGACTCCTTCTCTGTTACACTTACTCCTTACTCCTTACTCCTCCCATCTTTCCCCCCATCCTAGCATCTCTCCACTGTCCTCTGTCCTTTGTCCTCTGTCTTACTAACAGTTACCCCCCTGGTATCCCAAACGGTATGGTTTTCAAACATCTCTTTTCTCCATTCCAACCGAACAACTGTCTCACACTCTCATTCAGCACACTCCTCAATATCTCAAACATGCTTTCTCTTTCCTCGCATCACATCTTCCCTTTTTCCCAACCCTTCAAATCTTGTTCCTCCCTCCTCCCGCTCCCACATCGAACATACCATGACTCAATATCATCCTTCCCCTCTCCCCACACCTCCCTTCTCCCTCCTCCCCTCCTCACCCATGACCGTGCCTGTTCTCATAATCTACCCTCCCTCTCAAAGCTTCCCTCTCACCCCTCCCTCTCAATTCAGCTTCCTCCTCCCTCTTCAAAGCAAACTCACTCTCTTCCCCCTTCCTAAACTTCCCTCTCACGCATTCCAAAATCTCCCCCCACACCTTTCTCCCTCAAGTCTCCTCTCTCACCCTTCTCCCCAAATAAAAATGTCCCTGCTTGCCCTTCCCCTTAAATTCTGTCCCCTCAGCCCTCCCCTTCAAATCTCCCCCATTGCCCCTCGACTTCAAATCTCGCCCTTCACTCCCCTTTCTCAAAGCTGCCTCCCCCTCTTCCCACCTTTCAAATCTTATGCCACCCCCCTCCTCCCACCCCTCAATTTTTGTTCCTCCCCCCACCTGCTCCCATCTCCACAATACTTCTACCCAGTCTCATCCTTCCCCTCTCTCCACCGCTCCCTTCTCCCTCCTCCCTCCTCCCCCATGGCCATGCCTGTTCTCATCGTCTCCTCTCTCCCTCAAAGCTTCTCTCTCACCTCTCCCTCGCAAATTAACCACCTCCTCCCTCTTCAAATCAAACTCCTCTCTCTTCCCCCTCCAGGCTTCCCCCTCACTTTCCTCAAAAGCTCCCCCCATGCCCTTTCTCCTGCAATTCTCCCCCCTCACTCATCCCTTTCAAACCTCCCTTCTCTCAAAGCTGTTCCCCTTCACATCCACAAAGCTGTCTCCTTCCCTCACCCTCTCTCTTCCAGCTCATTCCTTCACCTCCTCCAATCTCCCACTTCCCTTTGCCTCCTTTCTTATTACTGCACCTGCTACTCATCCTTAAACCACCGAGCCCTTTGTTCTCCTCCCCATCAGAACCTCTCCCCTTGCTCTCTGCACTCTGTCATCAACTGTCAACAACTCTCACTACCTCCACCTCTCCTCCCTCTCACTACCCTCCATCTCTCTCACTACCCTAACCTCTCCTCCCTCTCACGACCCTCCACCTTCCCTCCACAGCACCCAAAGGCTCCTCCCCTTCCTTTTCCTTAAGGTCCAGTCACACCTTGACGTTTTAGCCAGCTTATGCCGATTTTTGGAAAATTTGTCTAAAACGCTGGTACACGTCGAATACGTTATGGGTACGTTTTGATAACATTGAGAGAACGCTGAAAAACACTACCATACGTCGTTGTACGCTGGCTTTAAACGTTGTACTTTTCGGTTGTCCTCAAATTTTCCATGCTTGAAATTTTAAGACTTATGCCAGCATATGACTCACACGTTCCGCATAACGCTGGCCATAAGTTGTAGGCACGTTACACGATCGTTGACACACGTCGACACAAGTTACTTGTAAGGTGCTCATAAGTCGAAACACGTCAAGGTAATGGTTAGTGTCAGTGTTCCAGACTCCCTGGGGGTTTTCTTTTCTTCTTCTTCTTCTTCTTCTTCGGTATGACGGTGATGTCGACACTTCGATTTCTAGTGCGGTTATAATATAATATAATTAATAGGCTGTCGCTCAACGATTTAAATCATAACCGCACTGTACACTGAACACCGTCATACCGAAGAAAAAAAAAACCAAAAAAAAAAAACCGGGAGTCTGGAACACTGACGCTAACCATTACCTTGACGTGTTTCGACTTATGAGTAACTTACAAGTTGAAATGAAAGCGAGAGAAGAACCTTCAGAGTGTCGGCTTTATTCCATTTGATTGAAGCCGCTTCTACGGGCACATCAGGGAATACAGGTGCAGCTAGGAGTACATAAACAGTAATGTATACATGTGCAACTAATCACCGTAAAATAAATCAGTATAAGCACGGAGTCCGATATACTCTCAATTCTCACCATTCAACGAGCACCAAGTGAACCGCCGCCGTAAACGACAATGCCCCTGGGACAATCCCCCCGACCGAGCGGAATCTTAGCTTTATCTATTCCGTGCTCGAGCCGTGTGACATGTGATCACACCACGTCACGACCTTCGATTCACCACATTTTCCCCGTCTTTAAAATGTAACTAGAGGCCCAACTAACGCACCATGATTACTTCAGCGCTACAGGAGTATACATTTCAAACAACGCGAACTATCTAAACTACAGAAGCATACATGTCAAGCAGTGAGGATTATTTTGAGTTGTAGGAGCATGGTAATGAGCATCGATATATGATGTAACAAGCATATAGGAGCATGAGCATTGAGGATGCCGATAATCCCCTTTACAGATTGAGTCGGCGAGGGGGTTTTATCCGTCGACCTCTCCGGGAGTAAATGGCGGTTTCACTTGAGGGAGGCTTCCGATCCTCTTGGTGAGCCTCGACTCGTGCCGGGGATGACGCCCCGATCGCTCTCGGGTGGAACGCGGCAGCTCCGTCGCCACCATTCTCGGGTGGAGTTCCTGGGGGGGGGAACACCTGGGGAGGGGATATCAGAGGGAGGAGTGCCAGATGGTGGTGTACCTGCGGGAGGAATACCTGAGGGAGCCAAATGGCGAACCGACACAGTGGTCTCCCTGCCATCCGGGAGCCTGACATGAGCATACTCTGGATTAGTATCGATGAGTTCAACCCCCTCCACCATGGGTTCATACTTGCTTTGTCGTACCGGGCGTTTCATGAACACTGTTCCGGGATGGGTTAGCCAGTTGGGCACCGATTGGCCGTCAACATAACGTCGCTGGTGAGTAAACATTCGTTCGTGAGGAGTTGCATTGGTGGACGTGCAGAGCAAAGAGCGTATGGAATTCAGAGCGTCGAGAAGAGTAACCTCCCACCGCTCGGGCCCCAGCCCTCTCGATTTCAGTGCCAGAGTTACAGCTTTCCAAATGACTCCATTATATCGTTCCACCTGACCATTACCCTGTGGGTTGTAACCCGTCGTTCGACTAGTTGCTATGCCGAGCTCTAATAGGAATTGTTTTAGCCCGGCCGACATGAAACACGGCCCTCTGTCTGAATGTATGTACGAAGGTTTCCCAAACATAGCGAAGAGGTCAGACAGACATTTCACGACAGTGCCCGAGGTCATATCCGAGCACGGAAATGCGAAAGGGAACCGTGAATATTCATCAACAACAGTGAATATGTATCTGTTGTCTGTCTCGGTCGGCAGGGGCCCTTTGAAGTCGATATTTAGTCTCTCGAAGGGAGAAGTGGCCTTGACCAACCTGCCAGATGCCGCGCCATAGAATCTGGGTTTTAGTTCAGCACAAACAGGGCATGAAGCATTCATTTGTTTAATATCTTCGATAGAATAGGGAAGGTTTTGTCTGCGCACGAAATGTGCCATTCTGGTTACCCCTGGGTGGCAAAGAGACACATGGAGGTCTTGCAAAGCCCGACCGATTGTCGCCGAGCAGTAGACCCGAGAGAAGGTATCTGCAGCAGGGTTTTCCCTCCCGGGCCGGTAAACAATGTCGTAACTATAGCAGGCTAGGTCTATCCGCCATCTCATAATTTTTTCATTCTTAATTTTCCCGTTATTTTTCCCATCAAACATGAATGCCACGGATCGTTGGTCCGTAACGAGCGTGAAGTGGTTTCCCAGTAAATAGTGTCTCCATTTACGTAGGGCTTTGACGATGGCGTACGCTTCCTTCTCTATTGCTGAGTGTCTCTGCTCGCTTCCAGAGAGAGTTCTCGAGAAGAACGCGACGGGTCGCCCAGACTGATTGAGCGTCGCAGCTATCGCGTGATCAGAAGCATCCGTTTCCACCACGAACGGCACCGAGCTGTGGATTGATAATACCACGGAATTTCTGATATCGTCTTTGAGGTTGTGGAAAGCTTTTACAACAGCGGCATCTGGTGGGAAGTTTTTGCAATGCACTAGGGGATGTATTTTCTCGGAGTATTGGGAAATCCATCTCGCGTAGTAAGCGAACATGCCGATCACCCGGCGCATTGTCTGCAGGTCCTGAGGTGGTGGAAGCTCACGGAGCGGGCGCAATCGCTCAGGATCAGGCTTAATCGTGCCGTCAGCTATTGTGTAGCCGAGAAGGTCAATCGACCTTGCCGAGAATACGCATTTCTCGTAGTTGAGAGTCAGATTATATTTTCTAGCAATGCTCAAGAATCTGTCCAGATTCATATCATGTTCCCCCTGATCCCTACCGCACACTGTGACATTGTCCACGTAAACAAAAGTGTCTTTGAGGTTTTCATCTGAGATGATGTCGTCCATAACTCGTTGGAAGCAAGCTACTCCATTCGTGACACCGAACGGAATCCTCCTGAATTGGTAGAGGCGTCTACCTGCCTGGAATGCAGTGTAAGGTTTGTCTTCCTCTTGGATGGGAATTTGATGATAGGCGCTTCGCAAATCGATGGTGCTGAATATCTTATAATTGGCCACGCGTTCGACCATCTCGTCTATGCGCGGCAAAGGGTAGGCATCGAGTTGGGTGAAACGATTGACCGTTTGAGAGTAATCGACAACCATTCGTTTCTTATGGTTCTGGCTGGCGGTGACCAACACCTGTGCGTGCCATGGCGAATCGCTCGGTTCTATAATTCCTTCTTCCAGTAATCACTTGGTTTCTGAAGTGATGAAATTCATGTCAGCAGTGGTATATCGCCGCGATTTGATCGCTATCGGTTTACAGACCGGCGACAAGTTAGCAAACAGCTGGGGGGACGTTACCTCTGCGGTGGTCAAAGCATTTAAAATTAGACGAGGTTTGCTTCCTCCAAAGGGTATTTCGACGCTCGTGTGCTGCTTGAGGACATTATGACCCAGAATTACGTCTGCGCATAAGTCACAAAGCACCAGTACCCTTACATCCCGATGTGTGTACCCTTTTACGTCCAATTCTACATTGCAGTACCCTCGTACGCGCGACAATAGTGATGTGGCGGCCATGCATACCGTATTGTTTGTCGGGTGGATCTTCCATTTCCTGCCCTTCACTAGCGAGCTGTTGACGAAACTCTCAGAGCTACCGGTATCAATCAGAGCCTCAGCCATATGCCCGTTAATTCGTATGTTGATGATAGCCTTGGATAGATTCCCCGGTGAGGCTGCAGTTAGTTTCTTTTGTGAGTAGAGAGCCGCAGAAGTGGGTTTATTTCTCCTTAGAGTAGATTTACATACCCTGGCATAATGCCCTTTCTTGTCACAATTCATGCATGTGGCATCTCTGGCGGGGCATTTGTGGTGGGGGTGTCTTTTGTACTCACAAAAGAAGCATTTACCAACCGGAGTAGTTGCTGAGGAGTTTGACGAGGTCTGGGTATCCGACTCCTCGGGTTTTTCTCCATCCCCTGTGTCAGGCTGTGTCTGTGTCTGTGGGGTTCCTTGAGTTTCCACCATAGCGGCGTTCATTAGCAGCATCGGTGTCCCAAATGACTCAGATTGCTGCTGAGCCATATCCATCGCTCGAGCCTGGTCGACTACCTTTTCAAGAGTGGGTTGCGCTTTCTCTAGTAAGCGTTGCTGTATGTGGGCTGACCTGAGTCCTTGGATAAATGCCTCTCGGGTCGCTTCATTTCGGTGTTCCTCGGCGTTTACGGCCCGGAAGCTGCAGTCTTTCCCCAGCTGTTTCAGAGCTTGCAGGAACTGATCGATGGTCTCCCCGGCTGCTTGCTTGCATGTGTTGAGAAGATGTCGTATGTACACCTCGTTCTTGCGCTTCACGTAGAGCGCCTGCAGCACGTCGATCGCTGCTTCGTAGGTGTCACACTCTGAGAAGAGCCTGTATACGCCGGGTGAGACATGATTCACAAGGGCGGCCAATTTGTCGGCTCCCTCTTCGATGATGGTCAGATAGTGTGAGAAGGAACGGAACCAATGCGACCATTTCATTTCTGCGTCAGTCGCGTTTGGGTCTGCATCGAACCTCTCTGGTTTGTAGATCTTGTCCATCGTTGGTTGAGAGAGCCGAGAAAACCAAATGGAATAAATTGAAATGAAAGCGAGAGAAGAACCTTCAGAGTGTAGGCTTTATTCCATTTGATTGAAGCCGCTTCTACGGGCACATCAGGGAATACAGGTGCAGCAAGGAGTACATAAGCAGTAATGTATACACGTGCAACTAATCACCGCAAAATAAATCAGTATAAGCACGGAGTCCGATATACTCTCAATTCTCACCATTCAACGAGCACCAAGTGAACCGCCGCCGTAAACGACAATGCCCCTGGGACAATCCCCCCGACCGAGCGGAATCTTAGCTTTATCTATTCCGTGCTCGAGCCGTGTGACATGTGATCACGCGTCACGTCCTTCAATTCACCACACAAGTAACGTGTGTCGATGTGTGTCAACGATCGCGTAACGTGCGTACAACTTATTCCCATCGCATGCGGAATGTGTGAGGCATACGGCAAGTACGTCGTAAATTTTTAACACGTTTAAAATTACAAGACGTACTCCATTTAATACGACGTATGATAGCGTACTTTAGCGTTCTATTCACGCATACCAAACTTACCCATACCGTATTCGACGTGCCCCAACGTTTTAGACGCATTTTTTAGAGGTCGGCATATGCTGGCAAGATCGCCAAGGTGTGACTGCGATGTTGACACTTCCATTTCTGCGGCGGTTATGATTTGAATCGTTGTGCTGCAGCCTTTTTATAACCTACGCCACGTCATCGTCGGTGATGCGTGCAGCGCGCATCGGTGATGCATAAGTAAACGGTGATGCATAAGTTAGACTATCGTTGGGCATAAGTTGTGAACGCCGACAACAGGTTCAGCATTCGTTGGTATAAGTTATCTATAAGACAAGGAAACGTTCTGTGTCCGTTACTAATATGTTATGCATACGACCAACTCGTTATGAATACGTCCGAATCTTTAAAAAAAAAAAACATCAAAAGTTCAACGTAAGCCAGCGTTTTACATACATTTTAATACATTGCCATTGCTGGCTAAAACGTCAAGGTGTGACTGGGCCTTTAACAATGTGGACCTCAATCATCCGGGGCCTTCGCTCTAACCTGACTGATCTCTCCATACAGGTTGCCACTGACAAACTAGACATAATCTGCTTCACAGAAACTTTCCTCCTTCAAGATGTCACTGACTCCTTAGTTTCTCTCCCTGGTTACTCCCTCCTCTGGTATGATTGACCTGAGCCTCGATCAAGTGGCAGAGTTCCTCCCTTTATCAAAAACTCGATTCCTCACCCTCCATGCACTGCCCTCACTCCTCCACACCCCCAGAAATACCTCTGGCTACAGCTTCCCCTCCACCCCCACTCTTGCTTCTATCTGTGTTGTACCGTCCACCAAACAGTGATGACTCCATTTACATCTCGCTCACCAAAAACATGGACCAACTTACATCCACTCATCCAAACTCTCTCTTCCTCATATACGGTGCTTCACTTCTCACCATGCCAGTTGGCTGGGTGTGTGCACCTCTCTCACCTGCCATGGCACTTCAGCAAAAGACTTCTGCTCCTCATTGGGACTGACTCAATCTGTCAACTTCCTGACCCAGATCTCAGCCAATGGTACTCCATCTCGTCTGGATTTGATTTTGACCAATTTCCCAGAAAATGTCTGCTATTCATCTTCCGCTACAATCGGTTCATCTGACCATCTGCTTGTTATAGCTGTCATCTCTCTGGCTGTTATTAGAAAACAACTTCAGCGCCAACGAGTCTGGCATTTCTTGGAGGCCGACTGCCAGGGTCTTCAAGCAGCCATCAAACTTCTAGTCTGGTCTCCCATTTCTGCTCTCGCCGACATCAATTCATCCAGGGAATATTTTCAAAGAAATTTGTTCTCCCTCATGCACAGATTTATCCCATCACATCTTTAGTTGTCCTACCCTTCCTCCCGCTCATGGTACAATGAAGCTTGTGGCAAGGCACTTGTCCTGAAACAACTTGCGTTCACCTCATGGAAGGCAAATCCCGCTGAAGGAAATCTCAGTTCCTTACACAAAGCTCGGAACAAGTGTGTGTCTACCCTCAGGAAAGCCAGAAAACATCTTTCTAATCTCAAGTTTGAACTCTCAAACGTGTATCCCTCCTCCAAATTGTGGTGGGATCTAGTTAAGTCTTTCTGGTGTATGTTCCCCTACATTCCCTCCATTCCATTCCATTCCATTGGGACCATACTCTGTGCAGAGTGTTGGTGCTGCCTAAGCAGTCTCCTGGGCTATTGGGCACAGTCCTGGATGGGTCGCCACTCTGACGCAGGATACCAGAAAGCTGGTACTCATTTTGCTGACAGGCTGAGTCGATGCCAACTGGTATGAATTAAACAGCCAAGCAGGATTTGAACTCAAGAACCTAGGATCCGAAGCCCACCACCCTAGCCATTAAGCCAACACCAGGTAGTCCATCCCCTCCCTTACCTCAAATGGCTGCACAGCTGAAGGCTGAATGCCTAAACTCTGTGTTCGCTTCAAAATCTTGTGTCCCAAACCAATTGCTTTCTGTACCCACCTTACCCAGTCGCACCCAGCTGTTCCTGGACTCCCTGTCCTTTTCTCCTGACAAGGTGGAGGGATGGCTGTCAAGCCTTGACTCAGATTCTGCAACCGGTCCAGATGGCATCAGCCCTCATATTCTAAAAACCTGCTTTACTACTCTTGCTCACCCTCTCTCTGTTCTCGTCACCCTCTCATTTACTCAACATCACCTGCCATCTGCTTTGAAATCAGCAAACATTACCGCTCTGCATAAAAACGGTGCAAAAACAGATTCCTGCAACTGCAGACCAATCTGCGTTCTCCCAATCATCAGTAAGGGCGTGGAATCCATTATCGTTTCCACAATCAAATCCTTCCTCTTCTCCAATAGCTTGAATTCAAACCATCAATTTGGATTTATACCAAATCACTCAACTCTGGACATGCTACTTCTGCTTTCCCAATAATGGATGGAAGTCTGAAAATGCCACACATGAGATCAGAGCCATCTCCATGGAGGTATTGTGAGCTTTCGGTGTGGTCTGGCATCCCGCACTGCTCGCCAAACCCTCCTCTTATGGTATTCAAGGCAATCTCCACTCATGGCTCACGCGGACTTCCTCTCCTGTTGCAGTCACCGTGTGGCCCTAAACGGAGTTCTTTCATCCCCTCTTCCTGTCCAGGCTGGAGTTCCTCAAGGCAGCGTTCTCGGCCCTGTGCTTTCTCTGGTTTTCATTAATGATCCTTCAGACTCTCTGGAAAATCCTCTTTATCTCTTTGCTGATGACTCCACCCTCTGCCGTACCATCTCTCATTCCTCTGATCAGCAGGCAGCAGCCTTTTCACTCTCTGCAGACCTGGATAAAATCACAAGCTGGTCAAACACTTTGGATATATGTCTTTCACTCCTGACAAATCTCACACCCTCACCATGTCTCTCCGAAAGGGCCGTCTTGGACCCCCCCCATCTACTTTCTCAACAATCCCCTTGAAGAAGTCTTTTCATTCAAGCTTTTGGGACTCACTATCTGCCACAATATTTCCTGGGAAAGCCACATCTCCAAGCTGGCCTCCAAATTCAGTTGCCGACTGGGCATCCTACATCATGCAAAGTCCTTCATTGGCACATCTGAGCTTCCAACCACTTACAAAGCTTTCATCCGCAGTCTGATGGAGTACTGCTCCCCACTCTGGGGTGGTGCACCAGCCTTACACTAAGCTCGACTTCACGTTGTGGAAACCAAGGCTTTTAGGATCATTGGTATCTTCCATGATGAAGCTGAGTCTTTGGGTCTCTCACTCTTTCACCGGAGACAGGTCGGTGGTCTTTCTGTCTTCCACCATCTCCTCTCTGGCCTTGCCCCCCCTGCTCTGTCTGTGATCTGCCCCCCTTATATTTCCACAGGGCGTTCAAGGTTCGCCAAAAAAACCCCTTCTAGTGAAACGGCCAAAATCAAGAATCACTGCTCACCTTCACTCTTCCATTCCTCTTTTTTCCTCGCCAAACAAAACGTTTTTTCACCGAGACAAATGTTGCTGGAGACGAGCACGCACAACACACACACACACACACACACACACACACACACACACACACACACACACACACACACACACACACACACACACACACACACACACACACACACACACACACACACACACAACGAGAGAGCAACAGCAGTGTGGGAGGAGAGGGCTGCATTTTATGAGAAGGGGGGATCGAGGAGGAGACAGAGTGAGAGAGAATGGTGGGGTAGAGGAGATAAAAAAAGGACAGGTGAGGGGTGGAGGTGGAGTCAGCAAAGAGAATGATATGTGACGCTTAATGACCGAACATGAAAATAAAACATGAAAACGTCAGAACAGCTGTACACACAACGACACATCAGAGTTTGTGAAGTAATCCGCTGGCACATCTACAGAACTTTGATATTCCATTTCCAGAAAAGTTGTGGGAAAATGAACCAAAAGCAGTCACTGAAAACATTGAAGTACTGTTCACGTACAACCTAATGATCCCATCGAGCGTGAACACCGAAAACAAAGCATTGAGACCAGATATCATACTTATGTACAAAAAAAAAGAGAGAAGGCATTGCTAATTGAAGTGTTAATAACAGTGATTTTGGACTAACGATGCAGAAATCAAGAAAATGACCAAATACCAAGACCTCAAGCATGAAGTGAAAGCTCCTGGAAGCTGAAGAATGCCAAAGTTGTACCAGTGATGACAAGGAACGTCACAGAGATATTAAAAACCATTCCTGGGAATATTATTACAAACGAACTACAGTTGGAAGCCGTCCTGGGCTCAGCAACGATCCTGAAGAGAGTCCTCGTCACAAAACTAAGAGAACAGAAAACTTCACAGCTTGGTCCATGAATCGTGACCCATTAGCAAAATGAAGGTGGATACTTTGAACCTGCCCTGGGAAGACTCCATTCCACATTCTGTAACCCCCATATGAAGATACCAATCAACAACAACAACAACACACACACACACACACACACACACACACACACACACACACACACACACACACACACACACACACACACACACACACACACACACACACCACACACACTGACCGAATGATGCACTGACACACACTGACATTTATTATTATAGATGTATAACAATACAAAGCATCAACAAAATATATATATATATATATATATATATATATATATATATATATATATATATATATATATATATATATATATATATATATATATATATATATATATATATACAAAAGTGATGTGTGTGTGTGTGTGTGTGTGCGTGTGTGTGTGTGTGTGTGTGTGTGTGTGTGTGTGTGTGTGTGTGTGTGTGTGTGTGTGTGTGCCGTTGATTTTTATCTCCATAATTCTGGTTTCAGAAGGTGGAACAGAGTCCTCCGAGGACTCGAAGTATCCACCTTCATTTCGGTGAAGGATCGTGATTCATGCCCTCAGTTGTGAAGTTTTGTTGTTCTCAAAGATTGGTTCCAAGGGGTCTTTTCAGGATCGTCACTGAGTCCCGAACAGCCTCAAACTGTTTGTTCGTTTGTGCTAATGGTCCAAGGGATGGTTTTTGTGAGGTTCTTCTTTATCATTCCCATCGGTCTAATTGTCACTCGTACAATTTCCGCGTTCTTCAGCTTCCAGGATATTTTCACTTCATTCTTGAGGTTTTGATATTTTGTCATTTTCTTGATTTCTGTGTTATTTAGACCAAAATCTGTGGGTACTGAAACCTCAATTAGCAACGCCTTCTTTTCCTTTTTGTATCTGAGTACTATGTCCTGTTGCAGTGCTTTTGTTTTTGATGTTCATGCTGGATGCGATCATCAGCTCATACGTGAGCATTATGTCCTTGTTTCCAATGATTGCTTTTGTTTTGTGTTTCCATTAATTTGTGGAACTGAGATATTGAAATTTCTGCAGATGTGCCGGTGGATTACTCGACATATCTTGTTGTGCCTTTGGGTGTACAGCTGTTCTGAAATGAGTTTTTACATCCTGAAAGAAGGTGACTCGTGCTTTCTGTTTCTACTTTGCAAAATCTACACTCGTCCAATTGGTTCAGTCCTGTCATGTTTTTTTTAATGCCATTCATGTGGTGTCCTTGGTCTTTGGCATTTATAACGATTCGTTCTCCATCCCAATTGAGCTGACCTCTTCTTAGCCATTCCATTAATCCTTCTTTGTCTATCCCCAATCTGTCTAACTCTTTTTTTCATATTTCCCTGCTTTTTGGCTTTCTCCCAGTTGTGACTATATATCTGTCGGTATTTCGTCTTGCATTTTACTTTTTTCTTTTTTGCACTCATTGGCGGCTGTTTTTGTTGCTGTTTCGGTTTGGGGTGTGACATCTTCGATTCACACCTGTTTGTGGAAATATTTTGCAAGATGAGTGGGAGATATCTTTTCTGGCTTGTTCTGTTCATGCTTGTGTATAAATTGTATTCGGTAGTCTGTTGAACTTTTCACGTACTCTGCTAATCCTACAGTCGTCACTCTGTGTACTTGATTGAGTTCCATTAGGCCGCCTCTTCCTTCTTTCCTCGGCAGGTACATTCTTGGGATGTATTGATTTTTGTGGAACATTTTGTGGATAGTGAGGGGTTTCCTTGTTGTGATGTCTTGTTTTCTGACTTCCACTTGTGGCCAGTTCACTCTTCTGAAGCTGTATTGGAACACTGGTCCTACTAGTTGGTTGTTGACTTTCATTTTGTTCCTTTGGGAGAGGTATGTTTTCAGGATGCGCCTCGTTCTATGCATGTATTCTTTTGGGAATTGTTTTTCACATTTGTTTTTGACATATATGGGGGTCCTCTTCTACTCCAAGGTATTTGTAAGATGCTGAGTTGTCTCGCTCCTGTATTGTTGTATCTAGATCGATTTTCATTTTGTCCATTTTTGTTGGTCTACCTTGTACAAATGTGTACTTGGCACACTTATCGAGACCAAATTCCATTTGAATGTTCTCAAAGTACCATTTCACTCATTTCGGTTGTTCTGTCATTTTTTTTGTTGTTTGGTGCAAAGAGTTTTCAATCATCCATGTACAGCATATGTGTCACCTTTCTTCCTTCTTTGGATGTGTTTTTATTGGTTGTTCGGGTGTATCCATTTTCTTGTTCCTTGTTGAGGTTACTTGGTGGATCCAGAACCTGGCAAAACAGGAGGGGGGAAAAGCTGTCACCTTGAAAGATCCCATGTTGTATCTTCACTCCTGGTATTTCGATCTTTCCTTCTGAGTGCTGAATGATTAGTGTGGTATTCCATCGACCCATGGCTTTCCCAATGAAATTGATTATTTGGAGATTTATCTTGTATATTTGCATACACTTTATCATCCATGAATGTGGGACACTATCAAAAGTTTTTTTTTTTATAGTCTATCTCGGCTTTGGACAATTTGGTTCTTCTGGGATTGCAGTTTTCGAGTATGGCCTTCTTTCGTAGTGAGTGCTCTATTGTTCCAAAGCATCCTCTCTTGCATCCCTTTTGTTCTGCCTCTAGGCCTTCTTTTTGTGTTAGGTGGTGGTACATTGTTTCTGTGATTCCTATTAAAAGTTTGTACATTGTTGGTGAACAGGTTATTGGCTGGTATTTGTGAGGTAGCTGGGTTTCTTCAGATTTTGGGATACGAAAGGTGTTGCCTTCTGTGAACCATTCATCCATTTCCTGATCCCATTGGATAAGTTCATTGAATGCTCGAGCGTAGTGAATGTGTGGAGCCAGAAGTTTGGGATCCCATCTGGGCCAGGGCTTTTGAAAGGCATTTTTGCAAGTTGTTGTCTTATCTTTTCTGCATCAATTATGACTGGGGGGGGGGGGGCATTTCCTCGAGATGTTGCTGTTTCTCCTCCAGGTTCCGGATCCATTCCACCTCCTTATTGTGTTATTTTCGATTTACATAAATTCCTTTCCAGAGTTGTTCCAGTTCATCTTTTTCAGGAGGGGATGACACATTCTGCTTCCGTTTCCCAAGTTCACGGTTGAATCTTTTTGGGTTGTTTTTAAACATTTGGCCTTTTTTCTCTGGCTGTTAGCCTCGTCGTTGTTTTTTATTTTCCTTTCTGTCATTTCTATTTCCAGTTTTTTTTTTTTTTGCAACCATTACCTCTCGGTCTTTGTCTTCAATTTTATATTTATTTGGATTCTCCTCTTTAGTTTTGTGCCTTGATTTCCTCTTTGGAATTGCTGAATCTGTCCTGTCTCCTTTCTGAGCAGCTCCCTCTGTCTCTCGAGTCGTTGCTTCTCTGGTGGTGCTTGAGTTTTATATGTGGATCTGTTCTGTTGTTGTGGTGTTTTGTTGTTACTTTTTCCTGAATTAGTAGTGCTGCTGCAAAATTTACTGTTCATTTGTTTCGGGAGGGGGGGGGCAATTTTGGTAATGTGTTCTTTAAAGATTTGTTTGTTCTGCTGATTAGTCAAATTAGTCGTGTTCTTTCTTCGGGTGGTGTCATTCACAACTCCTCTATCTTATGAGCCAGCACCTCTTCCAGAGAACGTTGTTCCTCATCATCATCATCCTCTCTCCACCACTCTGTTCCCCCTTCATCCTTCTGCCCATTATCATTTGTCCTTTCCTCGTCGATATATGCTGTAGCCATGAATCGGTCTCCTCCACACTTCAAATGCAGAGCACATTCTGCGTCGGAGAACGTCCTCCCTCCCCTCATCTTTCCATATTTCATGGTTTTTCTCTTTGCTGTCAATCTTGGCCTGAAGCGTGTTTACCGATGGATTCTTATCATTGCTGACTTAACCATCCCCATCATCGGAGCTGATTTCTTGTCAAAAACCAAAAGCTCCCGACTCTTCCACAAATCCTTGTGTCAAGGGTATCATCTCGCCCATGCCTTCTGTCAGTCTATTGTTTGTTAAGTCTGACCACATGGCCGCTTATGATGTTATCCTTCAACAGTACCCCAGAAATAACTCGGCCTACCAACAATGAAGTAGCAGTCAAACTCTCCACCACTCGCCACGTTGACGCGCATGGCCCACCAGTCACGGATTGACCACGTCAACAAGTTCCGATCGTTATGCAATTGCTAAACCAGAGTCTGACCACATGCTTGAGCTGGTTATCATTCGACCTTCAAGCAGCAACTGGTCCTTGCTTTTAATTATGGTCTCGAAGAAGACGTCTGGCAATTGGAGGTCCTGTGGTGACTGCTGCGCACTGAACCGGAACACAGTACCAGACTGTTTCCCTGTACCACATCTGCAGGATTTTATGTCTCGACTCCAGGGAAAGCAAGTTTTCTGCAAGCTTGACTTAATGAGAGCATATCATCAGATTCAATAAAGCTGGCTGATGTAAGCAATACAGCTATTACCACTCCTTTTGGACTTTTCGAGTTTGTGTGCATGCCCTTTGGGTAACGCAATGCGGCACAAACTTTACAGCGCTTCATGGATGAGGTCATCCGGGGGTGCCTTTCGTTTATGCCCACACTGATGATCTGCCCATATCCAGTGAGTCGATCAAGGAGCATGAACAGCATTTGCCCCTCATATTCACTCGCTTATCACAGTGTGGCGTCATCATAAATCCTGCTAAATGTCAGTGTAGGCTATGCCCTCAAAACAATTTTTGGGACACTTTATCAACGAACATGGCATCCATCCACTGGCTGACATCCATCCACTGGCTGACAAGGTGAAGGCGATCCAGGACTGCTTGAAGCCAGCATCAGTAGGTAAACTCCGAGAGTTTCTGGGTATTCTTAATTTCTACAGGAGGTTCATCCCAAACTATACAGACACCCTTCATCCACCAACCGATCTCCTCACATGACAAGGCAAGGATCCAAAAAGACTTCTGGTTGGACCAACTAATGTGCTGCTGATTTTACCACAGTGAAGCTTTTGCTAGCAGAGGCCAAGATGTTTGTCCATCCTAAGTCAGATGTACCACTATGTATTGTATCATATGGATGCGTCAGATGTGGGTAGAGTTTTCCAACCGCATGTGGAAGGGCAGTAGGAGCCCATTTCCTTCTTTTCCAAAAGTTTGCAGGCAACAGAGACAAGATATATCACCTTTAGTCATGAGCTGCTGGTGGTTTACCTTACAATACACAATTTTTGTCACACGCTTGAGGGTAGGCAGTGCTGTGTTTACACAGACCAGAAGCCATTAACGCATGCTTTCCAGGCAAAACCTGATCGCTATTCACTGAGAGAGATCCAACACCTTAACTACATTTCTGAATTCACCACTGATATACGTCCTGTGAGCGGTAAGGAGAATAATGTAGCTGATGCTCTCTCACAGCTCGATATCAACACCCTCAACACAACAACCTCCATCAATTTAAGTATGCTTTGGTCATCATTCCAAGGTGCAGCAGGGGTACAATTAACTGCAGCATCTCAGAACCAGTTCCATAATTGCTCAAATCCAGTGAAGTGCCTCGATCTCCCTATTTCTGAAGGTACTATTGTTTGTGATTTATCCACTGGCAGTTCTCAACCTTACGTTCTTGCCGAGTGAGTTCAAACGCACCATTTTTGATGCTTTGCATAATCTATCTTTTATCAGAGCAACACAGCACCTTGTGACTCAATGTTTTGTCTGGTGTGGAATGAACCGGGATGTGAGAAAGTGGTCCAGAGCCTGTCTACGGTGTCAATGAGCCAAAAGACATCGTCACAAAGTGATGCCATATGTATCTTTGCATCTTCTGATGCATGTTTTGATCATGTGCACATTGATTGAATCAGTCCTCCTCCACCATCTGGCAGGAACACATCTCTACTCATGTGTGTTGACCGTTGTACTAGGTGGCCAGAAGCTATTCCAATACCTGACATAGCGGCAGAGACTGTAGCCCAAACCTTCATTTCCAGATTGGTTGCAGTGTTTGGTGTCCTATTATCACCACTGACATAGGACAGTTTGAGTCCACACTTTTCAAAACGCTGACCAAGTTACTTGGAGGTAAATGCACCAGAACTACTATTTACCACCTCACTGCAAAAGGGCTTGCCGAATGGTTCCATCAACAGCTAGTTCCATAAGTCCTCGCTCAGAGTATAAGTATACCCACATTGCTGGATGGAAAAAAAAAACTGACCGGTATTGCTTTTGCGCATTCATGCCACGGTGAAAGCTGATCTGTGTTGCAGCATAGCTGAGTTAGTTTTTAGATCAAAACTTCGTTTTCCCGGGCAATTTGTTGCCCCGACTAACATTCACACACCTGTTTGGACCTTGAGCAATTATGTGGACAGACTGCAAAGGACAATGTGTGAGTTACATCACATCCCCACCAGAGTTCAGCAGAGTTCTACACATCTGCACAGAGATATTGTTACAGATTTGGAAGCCTTTTGCACACAGACAGGAAAAAATACAAATTGTCAAAAAATTCGGACAAAGTCGGCCGAGGGTGAATTTCCCCGGTAGTTGGACCACGTGGGTATTTAGGTAAATTGAAATTGGCAATCGACCCTACCTCACGTGGTCGACCTCATTGGCGAACTTTGGTCCGATGGAGGACCCGTCAGCTCCGGAGTTATCCGGGGCGACGACCTATACATTCTGGGTGATCAGTGGAGCCGACTCCGCAGCTCCATCTAGCGGTCGTGCTTGCAGCCGACGCCCGGCCCCGCAACACGATGCCGCTCCAAGCAGCAGGGACGGAGGAAAAGCGTCGGACGCCAGGCACTGCCAAGCCGACCAGACCAGACAAGTCGATCTCGGGCACCTCAAACCCGATCACTGCCAAGCTGACCCTGAAGCTGACGCCCAACCCTGACGCTGACGTTCACACTGACCTTCACCCCTGATGCTCACGCTCACACTGACCTCCTTTCCAAGGCCCTGGCGCTTCTTATATGGCATTTCTCCTGCGGGAGGGGGTGTCGTGGGAAGGATCACCGTCTGAGACGTCTCGCCTCTCATTGGTTGCGGGGAACATTCCATCTCTCTGGGGCGGAGTCGGAGCTGTGGCGGCCAAGGAAACTCCGCCCACGTACGTGGTCGAACGCACGTAGGGAATGGCGTCGGTGTGAGGAAGTGAGGTGAAGGCATGTTGTTGTTGTTGTTGTTGTTGTTGTTGTTGTTGTTGTTGTTGTTGTTGTTGTTGTTGTTATAAGGGGTGTGAAAAATCCTAACTGTTAAAATAACACACAGCGCACGTACATTTAATTCCCATTAGACAAGGGAAAAGGGAGCTATCTATCCACATTTACTTATCGATATAACTGATCTATAGGACCTATATGTTGTGTGCTCATGGCTTCCACATTCGCAACACAAGCACTTCATCCTTGATTTAAATGGGAAGTTTGAAACTGTCAGTTTAGACAGACTCAAGGTCACCTACATGGATAAACAGTCTGGTGCAACTCATCCTACTGCTACATCAAAACAGACTCCAGCTACATCGATTCCCTGTTCCCCTGAACCAATACACAGCACCAAGGTCAGCCCAATCAACTTCTGCATCAACCGCTGCCAAAAACAACTGGAGTTGACGTGAGGAAAACTCAATCCCGCAGACATATCCATTGTCCGAAGAGATTTGTGCAGGCATTTCATTTGGGACGAAGTCAACATAACTGTTAAAAATCCTGATATACCTCTTTGGTCATCGATGTCGGGAGGCTTGTATAGTGACTCACTAATTTTCTTTACATTTTGTTTTTTTCTAATCTTATTTACATTTTGCTAATAGCGGTAAGATCGCAAGCAAAGCATGTGAACTTTATTAGCCAATCAGTGGAGTCCTTTCAAAGAGCCAATCAGTATGGCGGATACAGAAGAGTCCGCCCATACACATAGCTCATCTCATGACATGATAAGGAGCTTGAAGTGCACCTTTCCTTGCAAGGCTTTCTCATTTAATTGTCAAATCAATTGTTTTATTGTCACTCAACAAGCCAATATTTACTAGTGACTTTTGTTCTACACCACCAAGAACATTGAGTGAAGATGAATGTGTCTATTTGGCTGAAGAACCACAACAACAACGAATGAGTCCTCTGCCTTTTTGCATTCTGCGCCATTTTCGGGGCCTTCTTCATGGTGGTTCGATGGCAAGGAATTCTTCCTTCTTCACCAACAGCTAGAGAGACGACTGGAAGGATTAATAATTATCAACCAACTTCATTTACAACTCATGGCGTTTTAAATATCCTCATCACCTGTTTTATACACCATCATTATCAACCAGCACACTGAAAGAAATCAGCACCACACAAAAAAGGGGGGGAAAAGGACTTCATGGCTTGATTTCACCAAATAGGTAGGTGCATGATTTCATGATAGAAATGTAAAGAGGGATATACTGTAATCTGAATGGGTAAATGCCAGAGGCTGGAGGCCATGAACACACAATTAGGGGCAGATGCAATAGAATATTAGAGGACATTAAGTCAGGAATAATTTAGCAGATACATTATCATGTGATCAATACATTGATGGGGAGGGCGGGGATCAGGATGAGCTCTGCAGTCCTGATTGATGATGCTTGCAAACCAGATGTGGAGTTTTGTGGACCGTGAGCCATCTGCCTTTGCCTCTGAAGATCTTTCATCCTGTATGCTGTATCTCTTGAATCTGTCGCTTGCTCTTTCTTGTAGAACATGTTCATAGTTCATATCAGATTTTAATCTGTAAAAGTTTATTTTGTGGAGGTTATACTAAACGACGCCGACAAAGAGTTAAGAACATAACACAAGTTTAGTTTTAGTACAAAGCTGATGGGGATGAACATTGCCTTTTGAGATTATTATACGTTGATTGGTGTAATGTTTGTCCAATACCAATTCCTAATAAAAACGTTTAGGTAATGTTTTCCTAAAACGTACAAATAACGTTATTATGTAACGCTTCTGCAACATTGTTTACGTATGAAGGAAGTGCACAGTCGAAGTAAAATATAAAAACGTTGATACGTCATTTTTTCCATTTTCATGGCTAATTACAATGGTTCAGCAAACCTTTGAACATGTCCACTGTTTGCTGGAATTGGAGTGCTAAGCTATTAATTAAGGAATTAAGACACAGAGCTTCATTTATTGCAATGTATGTTCTGAAAAGTTTTTTTATTCGAGTTTTTCTTTATCAACTGCATACAGATGGACATTTTTTCCCCCTTTGTTCCCAGCAAAAATAAATATATGTTAAATTTACTTCTCGTATCTAGTGTACTGATTTTAACAAAGGTACATGAGACTAGTCAGTAACCTCAGCTTATGTTTAAATGTTTTACATGAAGAACCAAAACATCCAATGTGGAATGGATAGAGACATTTTAATAATTTACTTGTATATTTATTTATTATGTACTGTATGTTAAAATGACATGTACCGACGGATGTGAAACTTATTACCTTCAATTGTTGTCTTTTAATGTACCGTACTTTTGAAGTTTTCATTTTAAAAAGATAAGTTGACAATTATTAATTGATAATGATATATGATTGACAATTATTACTCAGGGGCAAGACCACCTAAAATGAGGTGCAGCCAACATTGCGTGCTATTGTTGGTTTGACCATGCGGTTACCTTCTCTCGGACCCTAGTAACAAATTAGGCAGGTACAACCCATGAAATTTTTTGCTCAAAGTCCAGAAACGTAAATCCAAGATGGTCGCCTCTTGATTTATCAGAAAAATCACCATTTCAGTCATATCAGTACACAAGCCACATAAAACCATCAAATAATGTTTAAACCATACATTTATTCTAGCCCATACAATAATGCCAACATGCAATTATAGTTATCACAAACAAAACCTGTATATTCAAGATACCACCATCCAATTTGCTCAAAAAAAAAAAATCAAAGAAAATCACAATTTTGGTCATAGATCAGTAAAATGGACAAATAAAACTTTCAACTAAACAAGGAAAAAAGACAAAAATGTCAAAGCCCTAATTGTTTTAGTAATTTTGCTGTGCGGAGTTAAAGGGCTCGCCCATATTTATTTGCAACTATAATGGCCACCAGTCTACCAGTGGGCCATCTTTGATCAGATCACAAAATAAAGTAAGGTGTACGTGTATGCCATCATGTACTGTGCTTTTACCATGTTGAACAAAATCGGACCATGCATGTCTGAGAAATGGTTGGGGACACATTTAAGTAACAAAATGGCCGCCAGTCGGTCATTTTAGATCTGATCTCAAAAAAAAAAAAGTGCATATATAAAAGCCATCATTCTTTATCTGTGTGCCAAGTTTGAACAAGGTCGGTAAATGCATGTCTGAGAAATGGTTGAGGACGTGTTTAACATCGGGGGGTTTTTTCAACAACTAAAATGGTGCCAGTCGGCCATCTTTGATCACATCATGAAACAAAATTATGTGCATATGTATGCCATCAAGTATTGTTTTTGTGCTAAGTACGAATAAAATCGGTCAATACATGTTCTCTGTTCTTGCGTATGGCAGCTTGACTGCCGGGTGGCTATCATTTCTTGGAAGCATGGCTGTGCCACTGATGCTGTGCCCCTCCACCATCCATCCATCTATTTTGACCATACTCTGTGCAGAGCGTTGGCGCCGCCGAAACAGTCTCCTTGGCTATTGGGTGCAATCCTGGACGGGTCGCCACTCTGACAGAGTATATCAGCATGCTGACACTCATTTTCCCGACCTTGGAAGGATGACAGGTTGAGTTAACCCAACCTGGTGTTAGTTCAGTGGCCAACGGGGCTTGAACTCAGGACCCTAGAATCCCAAGCCAGCCACGCTAACCACTAAGCCAACACCAGCCTTGGTCCATACATGTCCAAGATATTGTTGCGGACACATGCACGTACACAAAAATCGAGACGAAATCCATAATCCCAACTGGGGGGCAATAAAGGGGTGGTGTGTCTGTATGTGCTTGTACGATATGAATACTTTGCCCATCCATGTAAATGTCTGTAAAATTGGATGTATGTCATTCTAAAATAATGTTTGCTTGTTTTGCAGATCTAAAGGTGCTGTCACACCTTGACGATTTAACCAGCAATGGCAACGTATAAAAATGTATATAAAACGTTGGCGTACGCTGAAATTTTGATGTTTTTATTAACGTTTTGGTCATATTGATAATGTGTTGGTCGTATGCATAACATATTAGTAACGGGCACAAAACGTTTCGTTGTCTCATAGATAACTTATACCAACGAATGCTTAGCCTGTTGTCGGCGTTCACAACCTATGCCCAACGATAGTTTAACTTAGGCATAGCGCGCTGCACGTATCGCCGCCGAACTCGTGGCATAGCCTGTTAAAAACCTGCTGCATGCCGATTTAAATCATAACCGCCTGAGAATTGGAAGTGTCAACCACGCAGTCACACCTTGACGATTTAGCCAGCGTATGCCGACCCATGAAAAATGTGTCTAAAACGCTGGGACACGTCGAATACGGTATGGGTAAGTTGTGTATACGTTAAGAGCACGCTGAAAAACGATGAAGTACGCTGTCATATTTTGTGGTACGTCTAGTACGTCGTGACATTTCAAGCATGCTGAAAATTTATGACATACTCGCCGTATGGCTCACACGTTCCGCTACGCTGGGAATAAGTTGTAGGCACGATATGCGATCGTTGACACACGTCGACACAAGTTCCTTGTAGGTTACTCATAAGTCGAAACACGTCGACGTAATGTTTAGCGTACACAAAACTTATTTTCTCCGTCAAGCCACATTTTCTTTTTTTCTCCTTGGCTCCGTGAAGGCACGTGACGAAATATCTGAAGTTGTTGTTGTTGTTGTTTTTTATTATGATTATTTTTTTAGTCTATCACGAATTTTAAAATATATTCGGACATTTGCTTTTAAGTTTCGACGTCGACGTGACAATATCCTCAAACAGAAAATATTCACAGAGGAGGAACTAAGAATAAGACATGAGCAAACTGAAGAGGCAATCGGACGTGACGTAACGGCACGTGACGAAATATTGGAAGTTATTGTTGTTTTTGTTTTTTTAAACGCTGCCAATACGCCATTATATGGTAGCTGAAAATTAGAAACACGTTCAGTCAGTTCTGTGGTCGTCTGGAAGACGTCAATCAAATACATCTACATACGTCAATATGCGTTGGAGGTCCGTTACACATAGGTTCAAAGCACGTTACTCATAGGTTAGAAATAAGTTTTGGGTACGCTAAGCATTACCTCGACGTGTTTCGACTTATGAGTAACTTACAAGTAACGTGCCTTGACGTGTGTCAAGGATCGTATAACGTGCCTACAACACGTTACTCATAGGTTATAAATAAGTTTCGGGTACGCTAATCATTACCTCGATGTGTTTCAACTCATGAGTAACTTACAAGTAATGTGTGTCGAGGTGTGTCAACGATCGCATAACGTGCCTACAACTTATGGCCAGCGTAGCGGAACGTGTGAGTCATTCGCTGGTATACGTCGTAAAATTTCAAAATAAAATTTTGAGGACAACCGCAAAGTACAACGATGAAAGCCAGCGTACTACGACATATGGCAGTGTTTTTCAGCGTGCTCTTAACGTATACAAACTTACCCATAACGTATTCGACGTGTGCCGGCGTTTTAGCCAAATTTTGCATACGTCAGGCATACGTTGGCTAAATCGTCAAGGTGACAGGGCCTTTAGATGGGCAGTCCTCTACGACGTGGGAACGCATCTCTCAAACATGACAGCAAATGTGGTGCCAAGAGAAAGTTGGAACAAATCAGGCACTCCCTGTGTATCATATGCCAAGGAAAGGATACAAAGAATTTTGTTGCGGCTCTGTAAAGCCGGCACTCCTCCGAAGCAATGGCATATGACATATAATGATCCTGAGAGTTAGCTCATTAGTATTTGTTTCGTAAGCCCTTCCATATGTCCAGTGGGTAAATGGGAAAAGATGCATTGCATAGGGCTTTTAGTTAGGTCTTTAATCCCTGATTCTTTTGTCTCTTTACTTATTTTTATTTTACACATAAACAACACAAGCACACACGCCACATCAGGTTGCTCGAGGAGCGTCATGAGGCGCAGCAACACAGCTCATTTGCAAAAGCACGCCATTTCCCTGTTCAAACGGCGCACCATAAACCAACCGATACCTCACTTCAGACCCTCACCATGCTCACCACAACACTCACCATGATCACTACAAACGCCTTTGAAAAATCCCCACAACAACCTACACTCGGTCTCCTCACTACAACCACCTCAGCCACTCCCAATGCTTCACACCTTCACCACCAATACCAGCACTTCCTCTATCTCACAACAACCGCTACAAACCGTCCCAACCACAGTTAACTCCCTGGACGCTCACCACAGTCTCTGAGGATGTCGAGGGAATGAAGGACATTAGGAGCTGGGGAACTTCGACATGTAACTTGAAGCGCTAATACATGCTCGGGCTCGTACGATGACGTCTGGGTGGCCCTGGTATTCCACGAAATAAGAATGCTTGAATGGAGTTCAGCGCACGTTCAGGACCAGAGAGCGCTCACGAAAACCCTCAGCCAATGTAAATTATGGAACTCTGTCGTGTGGCCAGGCTGAAAAAGTGAATTAAACCATTTTTAGCTGTGGAGCCTGGTAGGGTGAGGGTGTGGCTATGGCACGGGTGATGGTTATGCGCCAATGGGGGTGCTCGGAAATGCCTACAGGGTCTTTTGATACGCTTTCTGCCCCACCTACACTCTGGGCTCTATAAAAGAGGGCAAATCAGGCTCAGTCGATCTCTTTCGTCCAGGCTCTCTTTCATCCAGTCTCCAAGCAGAATTTATTTGTCCTTCGTCCGGAGCCTTTGCCATTCCCTCGGTGTCCAGAGAGTTGACATGAAAGTATGGGCTAGAATAAATGTACGATTTAAACTTTATCTAATAGTTTTATGTGACGTGTGCTGATACATGACCGAAATGGAGATTTCTGATAAATGGAATGGTGGCCATCTTGGATTTATATTTCTGGACTTTGAACAAAAATTTACAAGGGTTATTTATACCTGCCTAATTTGGTACTGGGGACCGAAAGAATGTACTCACAGGCTCAAACCAAAAATAGCACACCATGTCGGGTGCACCAATGTTGGCTCCCTCGGTAGCCTACATTGACGAAGTTGAAATAATCCAAGTCAACTGACATATTTCCATCATCACAAAATATTTTTTAATCGGGTCAGGGTGTGCACGGGGTGACCAATCAGGAGCGAAGTTTCCCTCACTCAGCACAAATGTTCTATGGTTTGAATAAACCATGTTGGTAAGACTGGTGCTTGCCGCTTGTACATGGTGTGCTGTTTGGAGAGTGGACACTCACTTCAACCTTAGTGGTGAACTGTATGCGATCTGGTAGCAGTGAGTGCTGGCAAGCCGCACATGTACATATACACAGCATGTGTCATCATTGACCAAACTGCACATGTCCACAACTAAAAATAATTTCCCGTTTTAAAAAAAACCCATTTTAATTAAATGTTTATCCAACAACTATTTTCCGAACATTGTCAACAAGTCATTATAAACTCAAGTCGGAAGTCTCAAGACACCAAGTTCCAACTGCGTGTCTCAAGTCAATTTTGTCAAGTCCGAGTCAAGTCGCAAGCTGCAAAATTTTGCGACTCGAGTCCAAGTCACCAACTCTGCTTGCTCGTGGCCCTTTCAAAGCATCCATTAAGTCCAGTAAATTGGATGGATAGCACTGTTTCGGTACCTTTTCATGGCCACAAATCCTTCATCAACCTTTTTTTTTTTGTATACCTTGTCGAGGCTCGTATGGGAGCTAACACACAACTCACAGCAAGGGGGCATGAGACAAGAGGGGCGGGAGTGGAAGGGACAAAACAGTGGGGAACAGACACATTAGGTGAACTGTGGAAGGGAGAGGGATGGGCATGGGACGGGGAACATGGCGAAGAGAAGATGGACATTACAGGGACTTTCAGAAAGGAAAGCAGGGGAATTGAAGGAAGTGGGCTTGGGTGGATTATCGGGGGTAGAAAAGATCGAGGATTTGAATGGGGGAAGATAAGAGGTGGTGGTGAACAGCTGTTTTTGAAAGCCTGGAGGGAAGAATGGGAAAGAATAGTCTTCTTCTTCTTCTTCTTCTTCTTCTTCTTCTTTCGGCTGCTCCCGTTCGGGGTCGCCACACCGGATCATCCGTATGATCCGCATAGTGATTTGGCACATGTTTTACGCCGGATGCCCTTCCTGACGCAACCCTGGTCGCCTCTTACGACACAGGGATATGGTACACCTATTTTAACCGGGGTATACACCGGCCCAGTACACTGGTACTCATTTCGCCGACCTCGGAAGGATGACAGGCTGAGTCAACCCCCTGGTGTATTAATTCAGTGGCCCAACGGGGCTTGAACTCAGACCTTTTGGATCCCAAGCCGCTGCCCTAACCACTGCGCCAACACCAGGCTAATGGGAAAGAATAGAGTGAGGAAGTTTATTCCAAAGGCGGGAAAAAAGAGGAATGAAAGAGTGAAGATGAGCAGTGATTCGTGATTTTGGTAGTTTTATCAGAAGGAGGTTGTTGGTGGACCTTGAGCGCCCTGTGGAAATGCGGTGGGGACAAATCGCAGAGAGAGCAGGGGGGCAAGGCTGGAGAGGAGTCGGTAGAAGACAGAAAGACCACCAACCAACCTGCGGTGATTGAGTGAGAGGCCCAAAGATTCAGCTTCATTGCGGGAGATGCCGATGATCTTAAATGCCCTGGTTTCGACAGCGTGAAGCCGAGAAAGGTGGGAGGCAGGAGCACCAGCCCAGAGGGGAGAGCAGTACTCCATCAGGCTACAGACAAAAGCTTTGTAAGTGGTCAGGAGCTCAAGAGGGCCGAGGAAGGACTTTGCACGACGGAGGATTCCCAGTCGGTGACTGGCTTTTGAGGCGAGGTTTGAAATGTGACTTTCCCAGGAAAGGTCATGGCAGATAGTGAGACCCAGAAGCTTGAAAGAAAAGACTTCTTCCAGAGGATTGTTGAGAAAGTGGATGGGCGGGTTTTCTAAACGGTCCTTTCGAAGAGACATAGTGAGAGTGTGAGATTTGTCTGGATTGAAAGACATGTTCCACGTGTTGGACCAGTTTGTGATTTTATCCAGATCTGCAGTGAGCGAAGAAGCTGCTGCTTGCCGGTCTGAGGGATGACAGATGGTACGGCAGAGGGTGGAGTCGTCGGCAAAGAGAAATAGAGGATTTTCCAGAGAGTCCGAGAGATTATTGATGAAAACCAGAAAAAGAACAGGGCCCAGAACGCTACCTTGAGGAACTCCAGCCTGCACAGGAAGAGGGGATGAAAGAACTCCATTTAGGGCCACACGTTGACTGCGACAGGAGAGGAAGTCTGCGAGCCATGAGTGGAGATGGCCTTGAATACCATGGGAAGAGAGTTTGGTGAGTAGGGCAGGGTGCCAGACTGTGTCAAAAGCACGTGATATGTCCAGGGATACGGCTCGGATTTCCTGTCTGGCATTGAGGACCTCCATCCATTGATGGGAGAGCAGAAGCAGCATATCCAGGGTAGAGTGACCTGGTCTGAAACCAAATTGATGATCGGAAATCAAGCCATTGGAGAAGAGGAAGGATTTCATGTCTGAAGCGATGATGGATTCCATAACCTTGCTGATGATTGGGAGAAGGCTGATTGGTCTGTAGTTCCAGGTATCTGTTTTTGCACCTTTTTTATGCAGGGCAGTGATGTTAGCAGATTTCCAAGCAGATGGCAGATGACCTTGGGCAAATGAGAGGGTGAATAGAACAGAGAGAGGGTGAGCAAGAGCAGAAGAGCAGGCTTTGAGGACACGTGGGCTGATGCCATCTGGACCGGTTGCAGAATCTGACTCGAGGTTTGAAAGCAAGCTCTCCACCTTGTCAGGAGAAAAGGATACAGAGTCTAGGGACAGTTGGGTGCGACTGGGTAAAGTGGGTAGAGAAAGTGATGGGTTTAGGACACAAGATTTAGCTGCAAACACCGAGTTTAGACATTCAGCTTTATCATGTGTGGTATCAGCAGTGCGGCCATTTGAGGTAAGGGAGGGGATGGAGGGGGAACATAAACCAGAAACAGATTTGATTAAACGCCACCAGGATTTTGAGGATGGAGAGAGGTTTGAGAGTTCAGACTTGAGATGAGAAAGATGTTGTTTTCTGGCTCTCCTGAGGGTAGAACCTTGCCTGTAAAGAAGGTTTTACAGAATAGAAACTTACCCAATTTGACTCCGAGGTTCACAATCATCACCTTCTTGGTGCACATTTTAGCACATGACTTACCTCTGACAGATCACTAATACAGGAGTAATTCTACCTTACTCGATCCCACGGTCCATACTATTCCGAGTACAATCTATCTATGGATTCCCCATCCCTTTCCACGTAACAACGTACATAATAATTTAATCTCCTCAGCCCCTTCCTTTCCAAACCACCTCTTCTCCACCTCCAATATACCCGTGAGCAACAATTTGGGGGAAAACGCACTTAACAAAGAAGGAAAATAAATAACCACACGACGATGGCAAAAATGAGGGGATTAGAGTGTTTCACTTTTTCTTCATCACCCGAGTCGAGAGAAGTTCTGGTGTAACTGTAAGGGTCTGGATGTCTTAAATCCCACCAGAGATTAGTGCAATGCTCCAGATGGTTATCCATGCGTACAAGATGGTGTCCTGATGGCGAATGCCGTCATTCCTTACAGTGGTCGAAGACTCACAGTTACTGTAAAGGAAGAATGTAGAAGAGAATTGGGATCATGCCATATCCATATATTTTTTACAGATGTTAAGATTTAACTGGTTTATCATGTGGTCCCAATTATATTTACATTCTAAATAACCAGAGTGGACAAAATTATTGAACTCAACATATTTCACCCTCCTCCTCACTACAACAATCACAGACTCTACTTCATTGTTGTGTAATGATTAAAATATAATAATTTTGTTCTTAAATTTACACCTTTTCCAGGCAAGCTACTTCAATGTGAATTCTAGAAATAATAGTTTTGTACACAGGGATTGGCTGTCTTTATTTAATATAGCTACAACTGACCATTATGACAAAAAACTATTTTTTACCTCTCATGTTATGGAGAAAAGCATCTTAAAATAATGCTGCAGCGGAGTTGATGAACACTGTTTAAACATATACTGCTAAAGTAATCTGTGCAAATAAATAAATTGTATTTTGTGGGTAGGAAGACACAGCAAGTCTGACACACAGGATGTGAGAGGGTATGGGGAGGCACAGTATAATTACTTGGACACAACAATATAAAACAACAAAAGGTGGACAAGATTTGTTGCCTTCGGGAGACAGTACAGCACACTAGTTTTCTCATCTGAGATATGCGTGTCCAGAATTGAGTGTAAGAATGAGATAATAGTCCAAACAAGCTCGAATGAGCTAAGATCCTCGTCCTCTTAATGATGACGTCATAAAAACGAATATGACGTCATTGTGATGTATCAGGTTTGCAATAAATCTGTGCTAATGCCCGGCTTGATTCCCGCAAACAAAATTCAAACAGCTTGCCTAGTTTCGGAGATAATGGTATAGGCGATTTCCATTAGCGGCGATATTATGACGTCAACTTTTTTTCTAGGAAGAATTTCCAAAATCGGAGATGGTTACTGCCTGCGCGTGGTCTTTCTGCATATATATGGCAAGTTTCAGGAAGTTTCGATGAAAACTCTGGGTTGTGAAACAAAAAATGTCAAAAAATAGGAATGACGTCATAAAAATTGATATGACGTCATAGTAATGTATCAGGTTTGCGATAAATTATCTGTGCTAATGCTTGGCTTGATTCCTGCAAACAAAATTCAAACAGCTTGCCTAGTTTCGGAGATAATTTTTTAGGCGATTTCCATTAGCGGAGATATTATGACGTAAACATTTTTCTAGGAGGAATTTTCAAAATCAGAGATGGTTACTCTCTGCGCAGGGTATTTTTACATATATATGGCAAGTTTCAGGAAGTTTCAATGAAAACTGGAGGCTGTGAAACAAAAAAGTCCACAAGAAGAAGATGAAGAACAACAACGCGAGTAAGACTTAGAGATCCTCCACGAGGATCTAAAAATACCAATTTATGATAATTTACAACAATAGAAATCGATATATTTGGCAAGAAAAATAATTTCAAATTAAATATGCATGGATAATGTAAGATACAAAACATTGGCATTCCTTGGATGACTATATCCAACTCGGAGAACTTTTTGAACACCCTTCATACATCAATTTAATCTCTGGGAAAACTCACTTTTGAGCTTCTTTAGCTATTCAATAAGGCTGTGGAATAAGTTTTCCCAATAAAAGGACAGTGTGTAATGTATCCTAGGTACTACTATTGCTAAAGTAATAAAAAAATATATATATAAATAAATAATAATAAATTAAAAAAATATATATATATATATATACCAAGTTAAATAACTTCATACCTGCACACAGATGTCTCGAAAGTTGAACACAGAGTTCCGTTCTTGCAATCCACTTGAGTGTTTACCATCTGGCTTGTCAGTGATGTCGTTGCACGAGAGTTTCCTGTGGTCTGTGAGTTTGTTGTGAGTGACATCGTTTCACCAGAGTCACCTGTGGTTTGTGAGTCTGTTGTTAGTGAAGTCGTTGCACCAGAGTTTTGTGTGGTTGGTGAATTGGTGGTTGACAGCTTGTCCACCAATTGAGGTTTCAACAGGTGGGAAATATCTGCGGTTTTTGGATAAAGAATGCTAACAAGTTAACTATTTTGAGCTCTGCATTGACAATTACTTGTACGAGAAACACCCGCTTCCTACGAGAGCGTAATATCTCCTCCCTCTACAACCATTGTAAAATGTATTGGTATATTCTTCTCAATTGTATCCAACTCTTGTTCCACTGCTTGTTTATTGCCTTTTTACCATCTATGATCTCATCTTAATATTGTATCAAAACAAAGAGCTGATACTCACTTCCCCACCTTTGCATGGTATGAGGAACAATATGAGCAATATGGGAAGAACAATATGTCTGTATAGTATGAAAGCTAAATCTTTAACGGTTTTTTAAATATCGCAGACACAAGCCAAGTTACCATGAATGGTTGCCATGGAAACATAATTCAGACAATCACAGCCATGAGTTAATCAGGTTGAGATAATGTCATGAGGAATAGATATCTACAATATGAAAGCAAAATGTTGAACGGTTTTTGAAATATCACATACACAAAAGTAGATGGATAGATGATCAGTCGGAGCTCAAATCTAATGTCTCCTGTCTCCTCCATTGTCAGAGTGGCAGGGGAAAAAAATTTAAAAAATAGAAACACACATTGAATATTACTGGATCAGACATTGGTTCTTCTCTTTCTCCTTTACATCTCTCGCCATCTTTCTCTGCTTTGATGACTAACTACTCATCCAAAAAGACATGTTGTATCTTTAACGTACACTAACTAATGCAACAAAACGAGAAACTCAGCTAAAGGCCCGGTCACACCTTGACGTTTTAGCCAACATATGCCGATTTTTGAATTTTTTTTCTAAAACGCTGGCACACGTTGAATACGTTATGGGTAAGTTTTGATAACATTGAGAGCACGCTAAAAAACACTGCCATACGTCGTTGTACGCTGGCTTTAAACGTTGTACTTTTTGGTTGTCCTCAAATTTTTTCATGCTTGAAATTTCATGACGTATGCTGGCGTATGACTCACACGTTCCGCTACGCTGGTCACAAGTTGTATGCACGGTCTGCGATTGTTGACAGACGTCAACACATGCTACTTGTAAGTTAATCATAAGTTGAGACACGCCGAGGTAATGTTTAGCGTACCCGAAACTTATTTCTAACCTATGATTAACGTGTTGTTGGCGCGTTACGCGATCGTTGCCACACATCGACAGACGTTACTTTTAAGTTACTCATAGGCTGAAAGACGTCGGTATAATGGATCGTCCTTGCGTCAGCGTCCACGGCGTCAGCGTCCTGGCCATGGCCAGGACACTTATTTGCAGCATTCTTCAAACTTTTCTTCGGCATGATGAGGATGTTCACACTTCGATGTCTAGCTTGGCTATGATTCCAATTGTCCATCGGCAGCGTCTATTTAAACTAGTCGAGTTTGAGCGTTTTAACACGTTCAGAAGAAACGCTTCAAATTTCCAAACCCCAGCGTCAAAAAACAAAGGCGAGTGACAGCAATTTAAATCGTTCATTGTAAACAATGAAAATAGTTGAGTGGTACCGTTTAAAAGTCGTTGAGTGTAAAAAAATCCAATTGTTGAGCGCAAGCGTCTACTTTCAATAGTGGGGTTTGAGCGATTTAGCACGTTCAATAGAAACGATTAAAATTTCCGAGCGCCAGCGTCAAAAACAAAGGCGAGTGACAGCAATTTAAATCGTTTATTGTAAACAATGAAAATAGCTGAGTGGTACCGTTTAAAAGTCGTTGAGTGTAAAAAAAAATCCAATTGTTGAGCGCAAGCGTCTACTTTCAATAGTGGGGTTTGAGCGATTTAGCACGTTCAATAGAAACGATTAAAATTTCCGAGCGCCAGCGTCAAAAACAAAGGCGAGTGACAGCAATTTAAATCGTTTATTGTAAACAATGAAAATAGTTGAGTGGTACCGTTTAAAAGTCGTTGAGTGTAAAAAAAATCCAATTGTTGAGCGCAAGCGTCTACTTTCAATAGTGGAGATGGAGCCATTTAAATTGTTGAGTGGCAGCCTATGAATAGCAAACCCTACGTCACCGGCAAAGATAAACTGCCGCACAATATGGATAAGTTAGGCTATCGTTGGGCATAGTTTGTGAACGCCGGCTTCACGATAATTATTCGTTGGTATATCGTATCTATAAGTAATCAAAGCGCTCTATGCACATTATTAGTTCATTGTGCATTTGTCCAACCCGTTATGAATAGACCGAAATCGTAAAAACAAGCTATAGCTCATTGTTGAAAAAGCCCCATAAAAAATTAGCCGCGAAGAACTTCGAACAATGGTGAAAAGATGTCTCCTACCCGTGGACACGCGGACGCAAGGACGATCCATCATAAGCCACACCCTCCCCCTCACACTCACCTACTACTGCCAAAATGAACAAACTACTACTAATACTGATACTAATACTGATACTGTTACTGCTGACATGGACATCGACTCAAAAAGGACTCTAAATCACTGTTGGGTTCCCCTTTTATGAGCAGCATTTTTATATACCAATTCCCAAAACTGCTGGGAACACGTCTTTAGATGGCAGTTGTAAGCTAGAAACACATTCATTTATTGTTTTTTTGTCGACCGGAAGACGTCATTGGAATACGTCTACATACGTCGATGTGTGTTGGGACTACGTAAAGAATTGGTTCAAAGCACGTCAAACATAAGTTAGAAATAAGTTTCGCGTAAAAAAGACATTACCGCGACGTGTTTCGACTTATGAGTAGTTTATAAGTAGCCTTTGTGGACGTGTGTAAGCGTCCACATATCGTGTGTAAAACTTATCCCCATCGCATGCGGAACGTGTGTCATACGCCGAGTACGTCGTAAAATTTTGAACATGTTTAAAATTTCTTGACGTACTCTACTTACTACGACTTATGATAGCGTGCTTTAGCGTTGTACTCACGTATACCAAACTTACTCATACCGTATTTGACGTGCCCCAACGTTTTAGACACATTTTTCTTAGGTCGTCATACGCTGGCAAGATCGCCAAGGTGTGACCGCGATGTTGTCACTTCCATTTCTACGGCAGTTATGATTCGAATCGTTGTGCGTCAGCCTTTTAATAGGCTACGTCACGACATCGTCGGCGATGCGTGCAACGCGCTATGCCTAAGTTAGACTATCGTTGGGCATAGGTTGCGTAGGCTGACAACAGGTTCAGCATTCGTTGGTATAAGTTATCTATAACACAACGAAACGTTCTGTGTCCGTTACCAATGCGTTATACATAAGACCAAGTCGCTATGAATACGTCCGAATCTTTAAAAAAAAACATCAAAAGTTCAACGTAAGCCAGCGTTTTACATACATTTTAATACGTTGCCATCGCTGCCTAAAACGTCAAGGTGTGACCGGGCCTTTAGTGTTCGTTTAAGAGATAGCACACTTTGTGACACAACACCCAGCCTGAACACCAGAAATCTGACATTATCTAAATCATGTTGGGACGCAAACCCAGACCAAAAAAACTCAAATAAAATACAAGACATCTGCACGATCCTGTTGGGCTTTCGACTGGTTGTTGTGTTCCAAATCGCAAAATTAAACTGGAAAGGGCAATCAGAGATTGCAGACCCTCACCAGGACTTGTTTTATGTGGTGTATTTCATGTGGCCAATAAATGAAGGATATACAAAATGAAAAGTCATCGATTGCAAATGAAATGTCTAAATGGTCTAGTTGTAAAGCTCAAAGGTCTGAAAAGATGTAAAAGTGTATCAATTATTATTATTATTATTATCATTATTATTATTATTATTATAACTGTTATTATTACAGTCACAGCAAATACCACCCATGTCTTTGCTGATGGGATTACTGAGAGAGAGATAGAGAGAGAGGGAGAGAGGGAGAGGAGAGAGAGACAGGAGAGAAAGACAGGGGAGAGAGAGAGAGAGGTGGCTGGGGGGGGGGGGGAGAAAAAGAGGGAGGAGGAAGAAAGATCAAGGGAAGCAAGGAGGGGAGAGAGAAGAAGAGGGTGTCAGCAAGGAGGAGGTAGGAAGGAGGTGAAAACGATGCCTCACCACACGTCACTATGCAGCCCACTCCAGAATGGAGGGGGTGGGGCGAGAGAGAGAGAGAGAGACAGAGAGAGACAGAGAGAGACAGAGAGAGACAGAGAGAGACAGAGAGAGACAGAGAGAGACAGAGAGAGACAGAGAGAGACAAAGAGAGACAGAGAGACAGAGAGAGAGAGAGAGAGAGAGAGAGAGAGAGAGAGAGAGAGAGAGAGAGAGAGAGAGAGAGAGAGATGTTGGAGGACAGTGGTGCACTTTATCAGGAGGGGACAGAGATTGAGGGGGGGGGTTGGGAGAAAAATAAAAATAAAAAGAAAGGTGAGGGGAGGAGGGATAGTTAGCAAAGACAAGGTTATGAGATGCTTAGTGAAGACGCACACACACACACACACAGTCTCACACACACACGCAGGCGCACACACGCACACGCACACGCACACACACACACACACACACACACACACACACACACACACACACACACACACACTATACATAAAACACCTCAATCTACAAAGACATCCAATTTTTCTGCAAGGATGACTGCATCTTGTAGACTATAAAGGGGTCCATCATGTAAGATCTAAACTTTCCCATTATTCCAACTATAATAGCAATAGCCAGTCGGAATGCTTAAACGTGAAGTGTAATCATATTCAAAATGACATCAATGCAGCCGAAACTGCCGATTTATTAAGTTTTACAAGTAAATGCTGAAAAGACATTTCATTCACCTTCAAAATTGATCAGGATGACCATATCTCTGTGCCTGATGTACTGTCGCCTGTGAAGATAAACATGAGGGAGGAATGTGTTGTACCCATAACCTGGTCCACGGAAATAGGTACTACCATGATCATCCACTTGGTAACCAATCTTATCTGGCCGGTCCCAGATGAAAACAAGAGAACCTGCAGGAAGAAATGCACCAAAGTACAAGTCAGGATGATATTTATTAGTGGATGAGTGCATTTAAGATGTGTGCAATGGGAAAATGATTATGGCAGTATATGGCAAGAATGAGATCAATGGGAGTGTGTAGGAGTAAGTAAAAATGAAGCATATACTAACCATGTAAATACGTTTCTAAGTTTGGGTTTGTAGTGAAGCTGTTAGTACGAGACATACGGAGTCGCACATCACTGTTCTGGTCCATCACAGACATCGTGATCTGAGAATAAAGTAAAATCTGAATCCACACTGCATCGCAATGAATATCAAGAGATACAATGATCCTTCCTGCCTCCCAAAAATCTCCAACATCAGCACTGCAGTTACAGCATCCCAAAGGTACGTACCTGCTTCCAGGGACAAGGCCACTGCAGTTCATCATCTTGATATCCACTTGTCAAATGAACGAATAACCCAATGCTTTTATTGTTAAGTTGCCTTACGTTGGGGTACATGCTGAGCTGGAAAGAATACCCATCGGTGCTGTTAAATCGTGGGCTGTAGATTGCTGATCCTTCAGTTGTATCGTCCAGAATGGAGGTGAAGTTTGGAATGTGCCAAATATGTGGAAAGCAGGATAGCTCCATCAATGTGAGGTCATCCACTGCCCAGCCCCCCGTCTCTGCAGAGACTCCAGCCACCGCACGTAAGGCCAGCCGGAAAGGATTGCTCTCAGACAGCGGTACTTGTGCGAGTGTCCACTGATTAATATTAGCAGCTGGTATGCTGGAGACCACTTTAAACTGTGAGGAATTTGAGGGATGACTAATAGCAATCTGGAGCTGGTCATCACGACTGCCCTTGTGCTGGTAATAGATCTGCAGGCATTGTTGGGTCCTTTGTGGTTGCAGCACACGGGTCTCGATTACTGCCACGTCGCCTGGACTCGCTGCGGTGCTGTTGAACAACAAATATGGACCTCCATCTATGGAGAAAAAAAACAGTGATAACTCGAATATTGTAAACCTTTAAAACTGTTGTTTATCTTTATTCTTTAACAGTGGGCTGTTCTGCAACCAATTTTTAAATCGATCTTTAGTATATTGAGATTTGGTTAAATTATGTACAATGTAACTGATTTAGATAAGCAAGACCTAATATTGAATAAAAAGTCAACTTCATTATACACTGCATTTGATTGAACAAGATGTCAAAACAAGCACACTTTATCTTTTTCTAGCTTATGACTCATCAAAGCCATTTTAAACTCACACAAAACTGGATTCACCACAAATAAAATAATAATTAGATTTTTTGCATTTGATGATTCCAGGTCTATACTCACCATCTATTTCACTGGTGAACAGATCTTCAGTGGTTTCAGAGACCCAATGCCAGTCAGCATCATCAGTTGCGATCTGCTCCATGCCACAGGTAGTTAGATCATCAAAGGTGCATCGGTCCAAGAGGGCCAAAGATGAATCTAAGGTCCAAAAGGTGGTATTCGATCAGTGAATGAGTGTAATTTTCAGTAAGATTTATCAAAAGCAAATAAAACAGCGATGTTATTTGCATTTGTTGTGAATATACATATTTAAAAACAGATCAAGGCTCATGGAACATCTGGACAACAAAGGCCATCTGGTAGACATTGAGGTAGCTGGTTGCAGGTGACCAAGACACAAACAATATCCCTATGGAAAAGTAGAGATGCAGTACATGAAAAAATTGGCAGATGGGAGAGAGAGGATCCACCAGAGGAGAAGAGATTTAATGGGTTAATATGGTGCAGGAAATTGAAGTGAAGAGTATGCATGGTACAAGATGATTTGTAAACAAGCCTTTTTGGAGTTGAGAAGGGTAAACAATGTTTTCTGCTTGAAATCTTGCACTGAACAAATTTCCCAACTCTGATGATGTATCAAGAACATTTTTACTTACGAAATCTAAAGATTTCGTAAGTATATTGATGACTTCCATCCTCTGTTTTTTGTGTTTGTTTGTGTGTGTGTAGGCACGATAACTCGAGAACGGAAGAAGCTACCAATGTCAAATTACACCAAGTGATTCAGGAGGGTGATGGCTAGTGCTGATTAGATTTGGTCAAAATCGGTCAAAGGTCAAGGTCACAGTGAGGTCAAATATTCGATTTTTGATGGTTTGGCACAGAATCATCGTAGAAACTTCTGGTTTGCATCGCTACCTTCTCTCGAGACAGATTTTATTAGACAAGGTCAGAGGTCAAGTTTACGATTTCGTAAGTACCAGTCTATGACTGCTTGTTTGTTTGTTTGTAGGCACGATAACTCGAGAACAGAAGAAGCTACAAATGTCAAATTACACCTCGTGATTCAGGAGGGTGATGGCTAGTGCTGATTAGATTTTGGTCAAAATTGGTCAAAGGTCAAGGTCACAGTGAGGTCAAACATCCAAAAAAAGTTATAACTCGAGAACGGAAGAAGCTACCAATGTCAAATTACACCTCGTGATTCAGGAGGGTGATGGCTAGTGCTGATTAGATTTTGGTCAAAATTGGTCAAAGGTCAAGGTCACAGTGAGGTCAACCATTCGATCTTTGATGGTTTTCTACAGAATCATCGTAAAACTTCTGGTTTGCGTCGCTACCTACTCTAGAGACAGCTTTTATAAGACAAGGTCAGAGGTCAAGTTGACGATTTCATAACTACCAGTCTATGACTGCTTGTTACTTACGAAATCTAAAGATTTTGTAAGTATATTGATGACTTCCGTCATCTGTTTCTGTGGTTGTTTGTGTGTGTGTTTGTTTGTTTGTAGGCAAGATAACTCGAGAACGGAAGAAGCTACCAATGCCAAATTACACCACGTGATTCAGGAGGGTGATGGCTAGCGCTGATTAGATTTGGTCAAAATCGGTCAAAGCTCAAGGTCACAGTGAGGTCAAACATTCGATTTTTGATGGTTTTGTACAGAATCATCGTAGAAACTTCTGGCTTGTGTCGCTACCTTCTCCAGAGACAGCTTTTATTAGACAAGCTCAGAGGTCAAGTTGACGATTTCGTAAGTACCAGTCTATGACTGCTTGTTACTTACGAAATCTAAAGATTTTGTAAGTATATTGATGACTTCCGTCATCTGTTTCTGTGGTTGTTTGTGTGTGTGTTTGTTTGTTTGTAGGCAAGATAACTCGAGAACGGAAGAAGCTACCAATGCCAAATTACACCACGTGATTCAGGAGGGTGATGGCTAGCGCTGATTAGATTTGGTCAAAATCGGTCAAAGCTCAAGGTCACAGTGAGGTCAAACATTCGATTTTTGATGGTTTTGTACAGAATCATCGTAGAAACTTCTGGCTTGTGTCGCTACCTTCTCCAGAGACAGCTTTTATTAGACAAGCTCAGAGGTCAAGTTGACGATTTCGTAAGTACCAGTCTATGACTGCTTGTCGTTTTATGTTGACTGTCCAAGATCCTACATTTTGTCCTGTAAGACCCTTTTTGAGTTTCTACATGCAAAAGTATACCCAAATAAACTTGAAAAGGTGGCTGAGAATCCTTTGTGCCACCAAACAGTGCAGTTATGCCTCATCAGCTGCACAGTGCTCAGAGTAGCTTATGTTTCAATGTTACCACATTGTCTCAATGTTTAGAGAAAATGGTATTCGGTCATTACAACAGCCATGATCTTTTCTAACTCCATTAACCCTCCCCATGTCCACCTTTTTCTGAGTTTCCAGCTTTTCCATCCACTTCTGTGATTGAGGGTTTGCAGCTGTATACACATTCAGCCCATGTCCTCCTCATACCCTCTTTCTTTCCCATTGGTTCACAAGTCATTAAGTGACCGCTATATTCGTTATGGGTGTGTGTCTGTCTGTCTGTCCCGAGCATAGCTCCGTGGGTTTTGATCCGATCTTGATAAAATTAGGGTGCGAGGTTTGTATCATGATATAGTTGTGTTTTCCGGAGAATGGGCGTGCTGCGCCCATTATGGGTGGAGCCACGCCCAAAAAACATGTGTTTTTAGGGGGTAGCCGGTTTCAAGTTACATCTTCTCCGAGAGGGTTTGTCGAATCTGGCAGGGGTTTCGGTATTTGGTTCGCCCAATGGCACCTGCGTAGCCCCAGGGAGCTCAATTTTTCATTTTCGTCCCAAGGTCACAAACTTAGAAAATGTCAAAAAAAATCAATAAATTGGGCATCGAGCTCCTCGGGTTTTCAACTGTTTCGAATGAAAGTTGCTATGCAAGTCGTGCTCTTCGAGTACTACAACTTTCCTCATTTACGTTTTTCCTGATTCCCGCCAGTTTGCCCATGGCATCCCCTCGAAGGTCAAAAAATAAAAAAGGCGAACCGTGTACATTGCTCGTCAACCATCGCCGTCTCCAGAATTGTATCTCTTATTTCTGTCACTCAACTCTGCTGATGATGCACCCACCGCCCCACTCCTGCACCCACTTCTCTTTCTACTATTCTTTCCATTCTGTTATGTCCTGATCTGTCCTGTGTCCTTGCTTCTCCAAGAGCCTTGACACTGTATACTTGCCCTCTCCCCCCAAAAATGCTCGGACCTCCAAGGATTATGCCCACCAGAGACAGTAGCGATGGCAGAATAATTTTCCTGACAGTCTTCACTAAACGTGCCGATGAATTGAGTGTTCTCCATAGAGAGTAATTCTTTACAAACTATTTTGGCCACCTTAACAAGCAAGGATAATTGTATTATTGTCAAAATCTTTCTCCACAGATTTTCTGGTCACTTTACTGAAATCTTTGTTTGAAATTGAGATATGAGAAATTGAGAACACCCTGGGCCAAGCCAATCTCTTTCCAACTTTCCTGTTTTCCTTCTTGAGAGTTTGATTCTGTATCCACCTCGTCCACCCCCTGTGTCCTCCCCTAGTCCTCATTCTTTCCCACATCCCTTGTCTTCGAAGTTTCTCTCTATTTTGTCTCTCGACCCTGCTGTTGTGTTTCTGCCTCTCCTACTGTTCATTTTGTTTTGTTACATACTGCCCCATTCTATGTTCTACCTCCTCCAAGATCCTCGAATCTGTATCAAAAAAAGAAGAAGAAAAAAAAGAGCATGACATGTCGGCCATTGTTATATCCCTTAAAGCAGGACATTGAGCCAAGATGCGTCCCTTGTATCGTATAGTGTGGACTCGGTATAAAACTATACTCAATTGTTCAAGTCGTAATGTATACATTTGGGACAGATCAGTCAATATGAAAACCACAGCTTCTTTTGGGACCACTTTGGCTCTCCTGAATGAATGAAAGGAGTTCAACTCACACTATTCCATTGCTTATGGCCTTTGCTGTTTGACCTGAATCCAGTTTTTGTACCTGTTCAGTGCTTTTGTAGAATTTGCCCAACATTTTATATGACACATAGTATAACACTTGTTTTACCAGGACTTTGGTTCATGTTATGTATGATGTTTCCATTCACACAATAAACAGATGACAAGGAGATGGATTTCTTCCAAGGCAGTTAGTGTTTCTCCAGAAAAAGCCATGCAGCACAATAAAACGTCCGCATCCTCGTTAAAGGCCCGGTCACACCTTGACGTTTTAGCCAGCGATGGCAACGTATTAAAATGTATGTAAAACGCTGGCTGACGTTGAACTTTTGATGTTTTTTTTTAAAGATTCGGACGTATTCATAACGACTTGGTCGTATGCATAACATATTAGTAATGGACACAGAACGTTTCGTTGTGTTATATATAACTTATACCAACGAATGCTGAACCTGTTGTTGGCCTACACAACCTATGCCCAACGATAGTCTAACTTAGGCATAGCGCGTTGCACGCATCGCCGACGATGTCGTGACGTAGCCTATTAAAAGGCTGACGCACAACAATTCAAATCATAACTGCCGTAGAAATGGAAGTGACAACATCGCGGTCACACCTTGGCGATCTTGCCAGCGTATGCCGACCTAAGAAAAATGTGTCTAAAACGTTGGGGGCACGTCAAATACGGTATGAGTAAGTTTGGTATACGTGAGTAGAACGCTAAAGTACGCTATCATACGTCGTAGTAAGTAGAGTACGTCAAGAAATTTTAAACATGTTCAAAATTTTACGACGTACTCGGCATATGACACACGTTCCGCATGCGATGGGGATAAGTTTTACACACGATATGTGGACGCTTACACACGTCCACAAAGGCTACTTATAAGCTACTCATAAGTCGAAACACGTCGCGGTAATGTCTTTTTTACGCGAAACTTATTTCTAACTTATATTTGACGTGCTTTGAACCAATTCTTTACGTAGTCCCAACACACATCGACGTATGTAGACGTATTCCAATGACGTCTTCCGGTCGACAAAAAAAAAAATGAATGCGTTTCTAGCTTACAACTGCCATATAAAGACGTGTTCCCAGCGGTTTTGGGAATTGGTATATAAAAATGCTGCTCATAAAAGGGGAACCCAACAGTGTTTTCGAGTCCTTTTTGAGTCGATGTCCATGTCAGCAGTAACAGTATCAGTATCAGTATCAGTATTAGTATTAGTAGTAGTTTGTTCATGTTGGCAGTAGTAGGTGAGTGTGAGGGGGAGGGTGTGGGTTATGATGGATCCTCCTTGCGTCCGCGTGTCCACGGGTAGGTTCATAGGCTGCCACTCAACGATTTAAATGGCTGCATCTCCACTATTGAAAGTAGACGCTTGCGCTCAACAATTGGATTTTTTTTACACTCAACGACTTTTAAACGGTACCACTCAGCTATTTTCATTGTTTACAATGAGCGATTTAAATTGCTGTCACTCGCCTTTGTTTTTTGACGCTGGGGTTTGGAAATTTGAAGCGTTTCTTCTGAACGTGTTAAAACGCTCAAACTCGACTATTTTAATAGACGCTGCCGATGGACAATTGGAATCATAGCCAAGCTAGACATCGAAGTGTGAACATCCTCGTCATGCCGAAGAAAAGTTTGAAGAATGCTGCAAATAAGTGTCCTGGCCGTGTCCGTGGATGCTGACGCAAGGACGATCCATTATACCGACATCTTTCAGCCTATGAGTAACTTAAAAGTAACGTCTGTCGCTGTGTGGCAACGATCGCGTAACGTGCCAACAACACATTAATCATAGGTTAGAAATAAGTTTCCGGTACGCTAAACATTACCTCGGCGTGTCTCAACTTATGATTAACTTACAAGTAGCATGTGTTGACGTCTGTCAACGATCGCAGACCGTGCATACAACTTGTGGCCAGCATAGCGGAACGTATGAGTCATACGCCGGCATACGTCGTGAAATTTCAAGCATGAAAAAATTTGAGGACAACCGAAAAGTACAACGTTTAAAGCCAACGTACAACGACGTATGGCAGTGTTTTTCAGCGTGCTCTCAATGTTATCAAATCTTACCCATAACGTATTCAACGTGTGCCAGCGTTTTAGAAAAAAAAATTAAAAAATCGGCATACGTTGGCTAAAACGTCAAGGTGTGACCAGGCCTTAACAAAACAAGCACCCAAGCAGGCACAGCACTTACAAGAAGGAAGAGAAACCACATTGGCTGCTCTTCCGCCTCCTCTCCCGACTCAAAACCCAAGGTGGAAGCGACTCAAAGAAAATCCAGACAATAAAATAACCAAGTCAGCAGCATTTGTTTTTCAATTAAAAAAAAAAACACTAACTGTTGTGTTATGCTTACAATAGCAACCTGTGCTGACATATCATCTATGCTCAACCTGGCCAGTACCAAAGTAACATTCAAGAGAAATGTGCTTTTTGCACATTTGTGTCCAGATTAAATATCCAAGCCCTGTGAAGATCACCTGTACATTCTACACAGAAAAACATCAAAACCATGGAGTGTCTTAGCTCTTCCTTGGATACAACGATGACTAAACTTCCAAGGTTCTTGAGCTGCGTCCACTGTTTGTTTCTCTGCATTCTGTAAAATTAGATTGCTGAATTTGTCTCAAAAGGATTTGTGCTATTCAGCCAATTTTATCTTGGATGTTTCAGCTAAATGCCCTTCTACAGAAAGGGTGGCGACATCAATATTCGTTGGCAGGCATTTTAATTGGAAAATCGTTCTATGTTCCTGGATAAACTGTTGTGCCCAGAATCCAAATGTCTTGTCTGGAATTTGCTGGACAATGGAGAGTTTTTGGGGACATCATCTGACAAAGTGCACACGTTTTACATTCTGTATTTGTCATAATGATATCCAGCCAACATCACCAAATCTCATTGGGCCATTGCCATCACCACTACCCATCACCAAATTTGCACCTACAGTCCTTGTTAATATTAATCCTCAAAGTATGCTGGAAAAGACAAAATGTGATTAGTAAGGCTAATTTTGGTCTTTAATTGGGAATCATATTCACAACACTGGCAATTTAAAAATAACTACAAGCTGTCTACAACCAGATGTTGACAAATAGATCAACTAGTATAACAAAACAAAATAGCACTTTGAATCTTCAGATTAACCCCTCATTAAGGCATCTGACAAGATTTTTCTCGAACATTGGTAGCCATCTTGATGAAATTTTGTGGCCATTTTGATGGAAATTCCAGTGGCTCTATAATCTAGATTTGATCGGTTGGTTGAATATTGCCATTGTTTCGTGTTTCATACTTTCAAACCAAAAATGCATAATTATTTCACCACATGCCCCACTAGTTGTTCATCGGCATGGAAGGCAGCATCAGATCGTGGTCGGCAGAAATCTTGAATCATTAGGGGAGAGGCAAAACTGGACAAAAACAGTCATTATGGGAGAGGCAAAACAGTCCTTAAACTGGAGGGGGAGCACTCGGTAGAGTGCAAAACCTCCGCCGCCAAGACTGCTAGGTCACTCAAGTGAACCTGATATCCTATTCATTCAATTTGACGTCAACAGTGCTCACAGAGTTATCGTTTGCAACTTTCCCTTTTACTTTTAACTTTTACATACTCAATTCAATCATAACTAGATTCCTTGAGACAGAAATTGATTTTACGTGGGTATATCCACCTGAAGTTCCAAAATCAGCCGCAATTATAATTTTGGCATGTTTTTTTTTGTTGGAAATCACTTATAACATGTAGAAATGCAAAAAAAGAAATCGAAATTTTGTTTAAAACAGTTGCAAAAATTTTTTTCTCTAACAATTTTTTTGGGGAGGGGGGGGGGGTGGTGGAAATCACTTAAAACATGAAGAAATGCAAAAAAAAAAAAAATTCAAATATTTTTTCAAATTGGCCGCCATGGCGGCCATATTGGATTTTGGACCAAGTCCAAAATCTAATGGCATGATCCTTGGACCAGACCTAACCCCCCACCAAGTTTCGTCGAAATCCGTCGAGGAGTTTTTCCGTAATACTGCTCACAAACAAACAAACAAACAAGCAGTCATAGACTGGTACTTACGAAATCGTCAACTTGACCTCTGACCTTGTCTAATAAAAGCTGTCTCGAGAGAAGGTAGCGACGCAAACCAGAAGTTTCTACGATGATTCTGTACCAAACCATCAAAAATCGAATGTTTTGGATATTTGACCTCACTGTGACCTTGACCTTTGACCGATTTTGACAAAAATCTAAGGAGCACTAGCCACCACCCTCCTGAATCACGTGGTGTAATTTGACATTGGTAGCTTCTTCCGTTCTCCAGTTATCATTTTTTGGATGTTTGACCTCACTGTGACCTTGACCTTTGACCGATTTTGACCAAAATCTAATCAGCACGAACCATCACCCTCCTGAATCACGTGGTGTAATTTGACATTGGTGGCTTCTTCCGTTCTCGAGTTATCTGTACCAAACCATCAAAAAAATCGAATAGTTTACCTCACTGTGACCTTGACCTTTGACCGCTTTTGACCAAAATCTAATCAGCACGAGCCATCACCCTCCTGAATCATGTGGTGTAATTTGACATTGGTAGCTTCTTCCGTTCTAGAGTTATCGTGCCTACAAACAAACACACAAGCAGTCATAGACTGGTACTTACGAAATCGTCAATTGACCTCTGACCTTGTCTTATAAAAGCTGTCTCTCGATAAGGTAGCGACGCAAACCAGAAGTTTCTACGATGATTCTGTACCAAACCATCAAAAATCGAATGTTTTGGATGTTTGACCTCACTGTGACCTTGATCTTTGACCGATTTTGACCAAAATATAATCAGCGCTAGCCACCACCCTCCTGAATCACGTGGTGTAATTTGACATTGGTAGCTTCTTCCGTTCTCGACTTATCGTGCCTACAAACAAACAAACAGAAACGGAAGGCATCAATATACTTACGAAATCTTTAGATTTCGTAAGTAACAAATAAACAGACAGAAAGGGGTGAAAACAATAACCTCCATCCATCTTCGATGGCGGAGTTTAATGAGAATTCAGGAGTGCAGGTCACCAGAAAGTTTGGACTTTAATTGTGAAACAAAATGGTATATCAATGGACTCATGTGACCTGCCTAAAGCAGGCAATGGCAAGAAGACAGACAACTACATATAAAAAAGGAGCGAAACATTCAAATGGTGTTGTTCTAAAAGAGCGGTGAGGAAGGAGGACAAGAACTTGATTTAAAAATGAAAAGAAATAGATTTTGTGAAAAAAAAATGATAGAAACAAAGATTTATAGTTTAAACAAAATGAGTTCAAAGTGAACAGACCAAGACAAGACAAAGGTCTACAGCAGGATTTAACATGATGAACATACAGGGTTTTCAATAACTCACTGCAGCTGTACATTCGGTTGAGCTGTACGCGGTCCAGCTCGCTGATATCCAGTCTCTGCCCAATGATGTCCATGAAATGCGGGTCCTTGGTTATTATTGTGTTTAGACCTGGTGCCTTCTGGAATGCTTTTGAGTTGTAGTGCATCACAGATAAGTAGTCATACGACACGTTCAGCGAGTCAGATTCATGCAGGGTATTCTTTTCAAAGTTAATCAATCGATCTGTGCAGAAAAGAAAAAAGAAAAATACTTTAATATCACCACTGAAACCAGACAAACATTATTGCAAAATGGATTTAAATTTACAGAGAGACCCATCCAGGAGCAAAATGACAGAACAACATCAAGGAGACTTTGAACAGATTGGCAATATCAATGAAAGTAAGATGAGTCCTTCACAACCACAGTGTGTCGAAACCACTTTTTTCACCTTTAAATTTGGAGCACTGTGGATGGTAATCCATAATATTCTCTGAAGCTCTGTCCATCCAGGGCGGAGCTTGGCTTACTGACCTGAACCCACCCACAATTGTAACCTCAAGATTGAGCTTTCAAACTTGTCTCCCTCCAAAACTCGGTGGTGCCTTGTTGAGTCTTTATCTGGTGTACACTCCCATTACATTCCTTCCCTCACTTTGAATGGCACCACAGCCAACTCCGTCCCTAAGAAGGCCGAATGCCTCATTCCTGCGTTTGCTTCCAAATATTGGGTCCAAATACTCCAACTCCTCACTCTCTATACCCATCCTTCTCTGACACACCCAACTGCTCCTGGACTCGTGCCCTTTGCACATAAGAGGGTGGAGAAGTTTCTGTAAACCCTCGACTGTAAACCCTGACCCTGTACCAGACGGACAGGGGCATTGCAATACAGGCGCGCTACTGTACCAGACAGACAGGGGTATTGCAATAGTCATGAATCCCATTAGGGGCGAGACTAACTGATTGACAAAAGAAATGGAACACAATGATTTAGTTTGCTGCATGTGAAAAAGCATTTCTCAAAGTTTTATTGTCAGGATCTATCAAGATGATCATTTATCATTGTCAGTACAATTCTACTTTATGTGAGTACCTGTTGTTTCACTCAACATGTCAAGGTGATTAAAACCTTCAGAAATGTTCTTTTGCATGCAGCAAACTGCATTGTTGCATCCCATTTCATTATTATTATTATTATTATTATTATTATTATTATTGTTATTATTGTGGTTTGAATTTAGAATGGTAATTTGTGGACACTCTGTAAATGCTATTTGCAAAACATCAACACTGTGATAGAACACAGAGTAAAAAGTTCTGTGTCCCACAGATCCAGTGTGCCTTTTTTCTCCACTTCCCATTTTCATTTAAATTTTTTACGAGCAAATACCACCCGTCGCTTCGCTGACGGGAATATTACAGTGGAGGGGGGAGGGGAGAAAAAGAGGTGGGAGAGAGAGGGGGGCGAGAGAGAGAGAGGGGGGAGCGAGAGTGAGGAAGTGGAGGGGGAAAGAGAGAGTCGGGAGGGGGGACGAGGGAGAGGGAGGAGGGGTGGGGAGCGAGGAGGGACGGAAAGTGAGGAGGGATGGGGGAAGGGAAGGCAGCGAGAGGTGAGAGCAAGGGAAGGCAGATTTGCAGTGGTGGAGCATTAATTACAATTCATACCGTCTCATCAAAATGCTTCTGCATTGAATAACAGTGAAGATGGTAACAAAATAACATCTGAAATCCATTTTCTAACATTTTCTAACAGTGAAATCCATTTAAATACTGCCCAGAAACAAACACTGTCCGGCTATGTCCGGATATAAATGCAATTTGGAAACAAACACCACCCAGAGACAAACACTGCTCAGACACGTCCGGAGACAAACTCCCGTCCAGACATAAACACCACCCAGACTCATCTCGAGACAAACAGCACCTGGACACCTTAGGGCTTAGGAGACAAAAACCACCCAGGCAAGTCTGGAACTAAGCTGTCTGTGGACAAGCACCACTCGGACATGTCCGGAGACAAACTCCCGTCCGGACACGCCAAGAAACAAACACCGCCCAGACATGTTCGGATAGAAGAGATAGAGAGATAGCGGGAGAGAGACTTTGACTTTTAGGTCCTTTTATTACAAAAAATACAAAGGATAAAAAATTAATACAAGTTTTTCAATAAACCACCACAACAAAGCAAATGATAATGTACAAGAGTGGAAAAAAGGAAGTAAACAATACATTTTAGAGTGATCGATAAAGCATTGACAACAAGAGAGTTTATACAAACGGATACTCCAAAGAAAAATACATTAGAGAAAGCATAAGAAGATGATAGGAAGAGAGAAAAGGAGAAGCAACACAGGCTCCACACGTACCGCCAGAGAGTGAGCAACAGCCCCTTGCGGTTGCACGGAGAGAGAAGAGAGGAGAGGAGAGGAGAGGAGAGGAGAGGAGAGGAGAGGAGAGAGGAGAGGAGAGGAGAGGAGAGGAGAGGAGAGGAGAGGAGAGGAGAGGAGAGGAGAGGAGAGGAGAGGAGAGGAGAGGAGAGGAGAGGAGAGGAGAGGAGAGGAGAGGAGAGGAGAGGAGAGGAGAGAGAGACTTCTCCCCTTTGTTACGAGAAAATTCAAGTTTCACATGGTGAAGTATGTTAGTACAAGCATCAAAATAAATAACCAGGAAAGGAAGGGGTAACAAAGAGGTAATATTGAATTTATAAATTGATTCTTGGAGCACCACCAACCATGCTCCATAAGGATTGTTTCACACATCACCGCTTTTTAAATAAAGCAGGATCTTGAGTTTCAAACTCAAAAAGAACACGCGACGTAACCAATGCTTTAAAAATAGTTAAGACGTCATCTGCTAAAACATCAGTGTTCTGCAATTTTCACTTCCTCGATAAATAAATGGCAAGTTTTGCTTCAGAACACAAAAAGTTTGCTAAAAGACATTCATTTTTACATTGATACAAGACATTAAAACCAAATATAAAAACACAATGTGTAAAAGACAAACCGAGCCCCCGGATCACACGTGAGATGATTCCAAAAAGCGAGGCCAACCTTGACCATTCAATGAAAATGTGAAAAAATGGTCTCCGGGGTGTCGCAAAAGGGGCACAATTCCGAGTTTTCAGGACATTTATGGTGGGACAGGACGTTGCAAGGCAGGATGCTGTGCGCCAGCCGCCACTGCAGATCGCCCGAGCGCTTGACAATAGGTTCTCTGTACATCACCTGCCATTTTATTGTAGTGGAACGGTGAGCTTGAAGCAGCACTCGCCAATGAGCTTGTGGCTCAGCAGGTTTGTCAGGAAAGAGGGTGAGAACACATAGATTGTACACTGAGGATTTCTCCATCCGGTTAAAGTGCATAAAACTTTGAAATAAAATTTACAGATTTGGGAAAGGACATTGGGAAAGATGGAGGGCATCTTCAATGTCTGGGTCCCATTTTAACCCGGTTTGCTTAAAGGTCCGTAGGATCACAGAGAAAATTCTGCCAATAACTCTGATGGACCTCACACTGGTGGCCACGGCAATGTCAGCAGCTGGCTTCCATCTATGTACAAGGGGGTTCCTGAGGTGTTCAACTCTGGTAACGCCGACATCAATAAACCTTTGCATGAAAGATCTGTCACTACAGACCCCATTAAAAAAAAGGATTTAAAAATATTGGTTCCTTTAAAAACATCTGAAGGGAGTAAGCACTGGTATCATGGCAAAAAGAAAATGCCTGCCATTCTTCCAGCATGCTTCGGTAAAAAAGGGGGACCGTTGTCATATCCACGTGCTTCGTGTTGAGAAGAAAGAGCTCATCACCATAGCCAAGTTTCCCAGCTTGCTTAAGCAAGCAATGGGCAAAGGCTTTCCATGGGACGTCGGAGTATAGAAGCCTTAGTGCTGAGAGGAGGCGGAAAGCTATCACTTTGCTCGTTACCTCTATTAGCCCCTGTCCACACTCTGTAGTCGGTAGGCTTAGTATTCCTGGCCGGAGCCAGTGCTTTCCCCCCCAGAAAAAGTCCACAAAAAGACTTTGAAGTTTTCTTAGGATAAAAGCTGGGGCCGGCAGTGCCTTAAAAACATGCCATAGCATTGATGCCGCAAGATTATTAATGACTCGAGTACGACCCCGGTAGGAAAGCTGGTTCAATAGTCCCCTCCATTTTGTTAACCGCTGCTCAGTTTTGGTAATCAGCGATTCCCAGTTTTTTTAATAAAAACTGGAATTCCAAGAAAGACACCGAGGTAGTGTATTCCTTCATTGGTCCATTGAAGATGCCCCAGGCAGGGTTGGAGGGGGGGGGGTCTCATTCTGTGGACCTAAATAAAAAGCTTTGCTCTTTTCCATATTAACTTTAGTCGAGCTTGCCAGGCTAAATTCCTTGACAGACTCAACCAAAGCACGAACATCGTCATCTGAGCGCACAATTGCACAGAGATCATCCACATAAGCAATGGTTTTTACAGGATTTTCGAACGGCAGACGATAAAACCCTTGTAGCCGTGTGCGTAAACGATGTAGTAAAGGTTCAATTGATAGGGAGTATAGAAGGCCAGACAGGGGGCACCCTTGACGGATACCTCTGGTAACAGGGAAAGGCCGACTTAAGATGTTATTTACTTTGAGCACACTAAAAATATTATTATACAATAGTTTGATATAGCAAGTAAAATTTTCCTTCAAACCAAACCCCCGTAAAACAGCAAAGAGATAAGAATGATCAATTGTGTCGAAAGCTTTTTCTTGGTCTAAAAACACCAGACCAACATTTCTATGTTCAGCAATACAAATATCGATCATGTCACGGACAATAAAAATACTGTCGTGTATTGTCCTTTTAGGAATGCAATAAGATTGGGGTGTACAATCTCCTCAATCAAAGGTTTGAGGCGGTTGGCAAGAACTTTCGAGAAAATCTTGTAGTCCGTGCAGAGGAGCGAAATGGGACGCCAATTTTTAAGTTTCTGGAGGTCTCCTTTCTTAGGTATGAGAGCGAGTGTGGCCCTGCGACAGCTAAGTGGAAACAAGCCTGACCGTAGGCTATCAACCAGGAGGTCAAGCAGCTCAGGTGCCAACAAATCCCAGAAGGCTTTGTAAAACTCTGCAGGGATTCCATCAAGTCCAGAAGCTTTACCTGTGGGCAAAGTTTGCAAAGCAATAGAAAGTTCATCAAAGAGTCACTTCCTTGTCAAGTTTTTGACATGCAGATTCAGATAAGGTGGGCAAAGAGGTGGTTAAGGAACGAATCATGTCTTCCTTAGTGTTTCTGGCACAATACAAGTCAGAAAAAGTATTGATTGGTCAAGCTCCTAATGTCTTTTGGATCGTGTATTGCTCGGCCTCCTGGTGCCTGCAGCGAAGTTATTTGCTGGTTTCTCTTTTTTTGCGCTTCTAACGCAAAAAAAAACTTTGAAGGAGTATCAATAAAGCTGTAGTTCTCCATTCGCAGCCTTATTAGAGCCCCTCTGGCTTGTTTTGTACAGAGTTGAGCGAGGAGGGCTTTCTTCATTGTTAGTAGAGAACTCGTCCTTTCAGCACTGGGAGTTTGAAGGCTTGACTGGAGAGACAATATTTCTTTAGCAATTAGAGATTGCAGCACAGATTCATTCTTGGTACAAAAGGAGCTATATTGCTGGCAAAAGGTCCTGATATGGGTTTTCGCATTGTCCCACCATTGTGCAAGGCAGGAGTAGGAAGGCTGTCGTAGTCGTGAAACTTCCCAAAAGGCTCGGAAGGCGACAGGAAAAGCTTCATCTTGCAGAAGACTCACATTGAACGTCCAAGGGGCAGTGCCACGATTTCGAACTGGGGAAAGTATATGAAGAACAACCATGTGATGGTCCGAAAAGCCACTTGGGGTGATGTCAACATGGTCGATGACATTTAAAGAGTCATTATTGATGTAAAATCTGTCTATCCTTGCATGAGATAGCCGGCCATTTGCACATCGGCACCACGTGTATTGTCGTGCAGATGGGTTCTGGAGTCTCCATACATCCGTAAGGGAGAATTTGGACAATGCCCTCTTTAAGGGTGCCGTACTTGGTGGGTGGGGCTCTTCTCCATTACGATCAAGGGTGGGATACAATGTGCAATTAAAGTCCCCACACAGACAAACAAGACCATCAAAAACAAGGTGTGAGGAACATTTCTAACTGTGTAAAGAAAACTAGTCTTTCTGTGCTCGTACTGGGTGAATATACATTTATTAAAGTGTGTTTATAACCATTATAAAGGAAATTAACTGAAACTAAATGCCCTTTAATAATCTCCTTGAAAGTGACATTTTCAGGACAGAAAGAAGGATTTAAATAAATAGCCACTCCAGCACTCGGACAGGTCAGGCTACTAAAGAACCATTGTCCTTTCATGATGCGAGTCCATTCGCTCGAGCACGAGGAGCTACATCTTGTCTCTTGCAAAAGAACAACATCAAAATGTTTTTGATCGAGAGCAACTTTACTTGAGCTTTGCCCAAGGGTGAACGTCCCCCATTTATATTTAAAGTTACAATAGAAAAGGTCATAGTGTAGGTAGGGAGGGTTTGTCAGGTAAAAGGAAGTTGGGTTGTGCTTGTAGCTCTTTCCGGCCTTTCAATACACACTTCCTAAGGCGAAATACTTGTGACTCAGTCACACCAAGGTGTTCAGCCTTGAGGAGGAGACGTCTTGAAGAGGTTATAAAGCCAGACAGGTTCGGGAAGAAGTTTATAATCTTAACGTTTTTCTTTCGAAAAGTGTCCTGAAGAAACTTGAGAATTTCCATGGGTGATAAATCATCATCACCCTCCAGTTCCTTGGCTATTGCTGGGTCGTTCCAGACCTCGCTACCAGCACTAGAGGCAAACGAGGCCCCATCTGAGTCGTAATCCGAATGGTTTCTATTTTTCTCCTCACACACTGAAGTCGATGCTCTCACAACGGGAAAATCGTCTTCTGCTAAAGGTGAAGCTGTTTCCACAGAGGGAGTTTTTAAGACTGTAACAGGGGTTACCGTTTTGGTATCGGAGGCTTCGCACTCTCCCTCTGGGGCTGTTACTTCTTCCTCCTCCATCACCTTAGACACTTCGTCCTCAGCAGGGCGCGCGACGAGAGCAGGTTTGTGGTTCTTGATTTTAATGTCAGTGACCGGGGTGGTGACCACAACATCTTGGGGCGTTGTGCTCGGTCCTTGTTCGTGAGAGGAATGAATGGAAACGTCTCCTCCCTTTTCAGCGAACACACTGAACCTATTCTGCAGCAGAGGACCAGCTGCAGGAGCTTCTGTTTCTCGGATAGAAACATTACGTTCATTCGACGGTGCTATCTTTTTCGAACAGCTCGCCTGTGTCCTCACTTCCGCTTCCTCTTTTATAATTCCTCTTGGAGGACACGGTAATAAAACCCGCATCATCAGCCGGGGAATTATCGATTTCCGCGCTCGAATGTGAAGGTCGATCTGCCGTTGCAGACGTGCCATTATTATTACTAATATCGACTCTAGATGTGCCACTAGGATCGGCGTTTGTTCCTAACTGTCTAGATGTGCCACCGGATATATACTCCGGACAAGCACCTTTTAAATGTCTGAAGGCACCTCACGTGAAACACGTCATTGTCTCTGTTGCGATGTACATTCGATAATTTCGATTTTCAACTACCAACGTAGCTGAGGCATCGAGCGATTGAGCGTTGTTTTTTAACACCATGTAACAGTGCCGCCGGAAGGTCATGATATGGCGGACTGTGGAATCTGAATGCAAACGAAAAGGAATCATGGAGATTTTTGACACCACTGAGCCAAACTGTTTTAAAACGGACAAGATCGGTTCGCTTTTAACGAACGGCGGCAAATTTGATAAAGTGATTTTCACCGCCGGTGAGTCCAATATACTCACGCTAACGAAAATATCTGGCGGTAAAGACAAACCGGTTTCAACCGCCTGAGTGACGTAGCGCTCCTCGGAAAGAAAAACAACAACTCGTTGGTTCATCTTTGAAGCTGAAAACACATTTTCAAAACCAACGAGTTCTCCCAAGCCTGTCACGACGTCCTCGACCCGAACTCTGTCAGGTGGACTAACCATACCTGCCAACCTTTTTTGAAGGAAAAGCGGTAGGCTGGCGTCGCATGCGTCCCTTGGGGGGTCCAGGGGCATGACCCCCCCGGAAATTTTTCAAAAAAATGAAGCGAAATGGTGCAATCTCCTGCATTTTGAGACCACAGTTAGCTGAAATATATCAACATATTTTTAGAGTGAAAAAGAGAAAACTTAACATGTTTGATCTACTCACCAATCTTTGTTTTTCTAAGACATCATGATCATCAGTCATGTTTCCATAAATTACTCACTGTCCAAGCTCCACATGTATGTGCCCATACGTGTACACAAGAGTTTACATAAACTCACCGATACATCTTTATGAATGAAATAACTGGCCACTCTGATTTCATAACATATTTACAGTTTACCGCACGCGAAGCCTTGATACACTTGAACTCTGTTGTCCGACTTGGCTTAAACTTGTTGACCCAGCGTGGGGGTGCTTTTTTCTTGTCTGGTGTTTGCGTTGTTGTCGTGCACTGAAGCGATGAGTCCTCTCTGTTAACTGCAGTCTTTGATCATGAATGGAAAATGGCGCGTTGTCTGGAAATGAATGCCCGCTGTTTCCTGTCATCCCATTTGATTGGTCAAGCTTAGTTTGGAAGCAATAACCGATCGCTGATGAGATAAGAAATCAAGGTCAGGCACGAGTTTTGTAGAATGTAGAAGCGGCCGCGTGTAATACGATCTTGGCAGTGAGAAACGAACTCAAAACTGAAAAAACACAACTATTTTTTTTCCAATAATAATTTCCAAATGCGGTATGTCTGACTAATAAAAATCGGTAGGCGTTGGGAGCTCTAGAAAATCGGTAGGCTACCGTGCAAATCGGTAGGGTTGGCAGGTATGAACTAACTATCACCACATTCTTGCGAGTAAGTGACTCATAAACGCCATTCTGCAAACGACTGTTCGCCATAGCTGAAAACAAAGGAAGCAAAGACCTGTCACGAGCAGAATTCGCAGGCGAAGGTAAAATAAAATAAAGAATGAAAGTATAAGGAGAAAGAAGAGTATAAGGAAGAAGCTAAATCACCGATAAACGGCAGGCCTATGAAAACAAGGCAGATGGAAAGTAGGCCCAGAAACCGAAGGTTTCAAGGAAAACCCACAAAGCACCGACTGTGAGTGCTCTCCCTCTCTCTCGTCTCAGCAGGAAGGGAAACAGGGGGGGGGGGGGAAACCTCCACAAACACGAACACTGATACAGAGGGAAACGAAATGGGGATAGGATCGACAACAACACAACACAGTACTCACATCTGCACATACGAAGCCGCCATGACGCCACACCCACGCACGACTCACCAACGACCAGCAGGGGGAGAGGGGGGGAGAGAGAGAGAGAGAGAGAGAGAGAGAGAGAGAGAGAGAGAGAGAGAGAGAGAGAGAGAGAGAGAGAGAGAGAGAGAGAGAGAGAGAGAGAGAGAGAGAGAGAGAGAGAGAGAGAGAGAGAGAGAGAGAGAGAGAGAGAGATGGGTTGGGGTAGGGGAGTTAGCAGAGAGAAAATGTCATGCTTTATGAACAACACACACACACACACAATTAGTGCTTGGCCGATATCAGAAATTCTTCAGGAATCGGCAGATTGGAGTCAGTGTGACGACTGACTACAATACATACTGTATAGTATACAACCCAAAACCCTTGAGTTGCTTGGACCCTTGTTTTGGGGGAATTTCAATAAACATTATCAATGCAATGTTGCAATACATGATTTTCAGAGAGATGTGCATAAACATTAAACTTTATAAACAGCTGCCAATCGTCATGTGATGGGTGGAAAAAAAAATTGGCTCTGTAATTTCAAAAACATGTTAATACGGCAAACGGCTCGGAAATCGGGTGTTGTCAAATATATTTTGCTTTGAAACTCACAAAGAGAAACAAATAACATTTGTAAATCATGTTCCTCTATCTTGTAACAACTGCCGACTGAACATCCCAATCGGGACTTGGACTGCACCGTTATCGACAGTCGGATGCTCAGCAAGTGGCTTAAGCATTCAAGAAAGCACTCCAATGAAATGGTTGATAAGAAACGGCTGCCCAGGCTGTGGCTGCATACGATAGAGGATCCCTTTAGCTATAAAGCCGGTCTTCACCGCGCCCACAGCAGTTAAAGAAATTACATGAATTTGTTCAAATAATGATTTGATCCATAAAAGAGTTGCTGTTTAACTACTACATCCTTGGAGGGATTGCAAAGTTTAATCGCCCGTGAAATAAACATTACAGATAATCCGCCATGTTGACTGCTTGTCTGTGCATGCGTCACGTGATACATCGGTTCGTGGTCCGTCGATGCAGACGTTAAAACTTTATTTTTAAACATCCATTTTCACCAGATTTGCTTTGATTCCCTGTTGGGCACCTCGTGAAACTTCTGAAAATATAGACACAGATATGGCAGACACTATGGATAAGTAGCCCCTCTGGGGGACAGGGCACAATGTCAAGCAATGAATGCATTAAATCATATAGCTCAATAAAGCTGGTTAATTTTGGCAAATTCCTAAATCTTTTGTTCACCCAGTATAATTCTCCAAACAGTGGAAAGAAAAATGAGTTTAATGCTTTGAAATTTCACATGTTCTTGTATATATAGAGAAGGATGGAACATAGTCTTACTTGCTTAAAATAGGTACATAGGCTTAGGAGGGGTACATAGGCTCGTTATTATAGGTACATAGACATAGACTATGTACATAGACAGGTACATAGACATAGACTAAATTAGGTACATAGACTCGTTATTTATTTAAATTATCAGATTTCACTCCAGATTTCGACGCTTATTTCATCCGGACGATATCCGATCCTCAAAGCCAAAATAATATTTCGATGATATACTTGAATTGGTCCGTGAGAGTAGATCGTGGAAAATCGTATAATATAATGCATGAAATCACTCCAAGCTCCTAATTAAAAAAAAAACTAGAGCACTTACAAAAGCGATGAATACAGCGATTCGTAGCCATGATGAACATGATGAACGTAGCCATGAACAAAAGCGATGATGAATGCCTTTATAGGTATTCGTTAATATGAGTGAGGAAAGTGTAACAAAAATAGTATTGTTTAGAAATCTTTGTGGCCTTTTCCAAAGCAAGGCATAGTTGAGCGAGCCAAAAAAACACATGATGGTTTCAGACCCCAGCGAGGTAACCCAGGTTAAGCCTTAAAACCTCAGAGAGCGAGGTGGCCAAGGATGGCACCTGATAGAAAGATATAATTAAATTAGGCATTTAAGTATCTTCAAACGGGGTGTTTTAATTCACACAAACACCCAATTTTCAGTCATACACTTCCTTGGAGCTCTCTCGGTGTGCATGCAAAGTTTCAGATTGCGAGGTTTCATGGTTTTGGAGTTAAGGAGGAGACTCTCCATTTCTTTATCTTTCTTTCCCTCTTCCTTGTACTCTGCAGCCACTGCTATCACAATAAATTTGTTTTGTGAAGTTGTCACAAGTTAATAGAGCAAAACGACGACCCTGGACACCATTTTCTTGAGTACCACGAAAGCATTGTTGATATGGAGACCGCCAAGTCGTTAAGTGGTGCCGATCATGACGTTCTGTTGGAGTGCTTGTTGGAGCATTTTGAATTAAACAAGCAGTTTGGCAAGCAATAGCAAGCTGCTTGCTCATGGAACAAACCCATGTACAATGCAGCATGCGTCGTTTGTCATCCTTTCTCACTCACCTTCCTCAATGTTGGTCCACTGAATGATGACATAGTCATCACGGTCAGTACGAGACTGTTCATGCCAAAAGCCAAGTAGATGTAGCAGTTCATGCTCCACGATGGAAATGTCGTCACATCCATAGCCAATTGAGAGTGTCTGTGGTCCTCTTTGCTTTCCCACGTAGGACCAGCACCTGCAGACAGAACACGATTCAAGAAAGTGTCATGTAAAACATCCAGTTCATATTCCAATTTGACGCTACAATTAAATAGTAGTTATATGGAGGTGAGTTAGTCAGGATGGTGTAGAGATAGTGCACCTACCTTTGAGTTGTCTATTCTTGGTGCCCCTATCAGCTGGCATTGATTCCTGATGCACATTAAAGATCTCATGATGGACGAAAACTCGAAAGGTATCGATTACTGGTGGATGTTTAAAATCCCACGAGCTACAAGTTATCGCAGAAAGCTTGAACAAATTCCTGCTTTGACTGATACAGTGGGTACTGCATCTGCAGTGGCATATACATCAATAACCCAATTTTGGCATACATCAGCATCAGTGGCACCAGGGGATATACATCATCACCATCAACACCCATGATAACATTTCTCCAAAACATACATGCAAGGAGTCATCCAGCAGCTCGGTGCTACACATGGATGGGTGGATAGCGAGAAGTTATAGTGTACTGTACAACTTAGGCTTCCAACACCCTCTGGTATTACCTCCGGCACCGAAGGTAGACGGAGGTTATGTTTTCACCCCTGTCTATTTGTGTGTTTGTTAATTGTGAAATCAAAGATTCACAAGTGCTGTATTGTTAATGAGTTGCTTCGGGGGGAATACAAGAGAAGTTCTTCAATCCCCTTCCCTAATAGTGATCTTGAAGCCGCCGGCTCTGCAGACCATGACCACGGTGCGACAGGTTGTTAAAAAAATAAAAACCCACAAACACCGTCTGAGTTGTTTAATTTAGGTAGGGTCCAGTGTCCAAATCCCGCTTTACCTTTCCAGCAAATTAAACCCCCCAGAGAGAGTATTGTGCTTCCCAAAGCGCAACTGATACAGGATATGGCTGAGCTTTGGTGAAGGTAATGCGCTGGCTTCAAACTATGGATAACAAAGTGACAAGGATGAACTTGCTGATACAGCTTACTATGCATGTGTAATCAATGGAAATTGACAACCAGACAGTTTGAAAGGGAATATAATTAAGGAATGCAATTATTTACAAGTCACAAAAAGCCACACATATAAAAGCCTCATCAATTCACAAAAGAACCCCTTCGACAATGACTTACCACTATTAACTTAGGCACCACACTCAATCTGGGAAAGGAAGAAGAGTAAGAATGACAGACTGACAAGTGAGAGAAGTGAGGTTTGGGTTCGTCCCCACCTCTACCCGAATGTGAGCCGGCTGGCTCACATGGTACCGAACTGGGTGGGTGCTATGGGTTTGTGAAGATGTACAGCTTGTGAGGTGGGAATGTATGAGGTGTATCCTAAAAAAGGACTGTTGTCGACTGTCGATATGCTGGCGTTCAGAGGGAATGAGCGAGATACAGCACAGGGGAATGTCTGTGGGAGAGTATGCGAGTGGCGATCACATTGAGGAGCATGTTCCTTGGCAATCTCCCTGGCTCTCCTTTGGACTGCTCCACTCCCAGCTCCAGGCTCCACTTGCAACTCCAATCTCTCGCTGCTCCTCTATGCTGCTCCCAAACGTGGCCAACCCATTTGTTCACTCTGATTGATGTTTTATAGGTATGCTGTCCATCTCGAAAAATGTCCGAACTTGCCCTGATTCAGCGGCATCAATAGCTAGCTCATGCAATCTGTCGGAACCCATTGGCTGTCTCAGAACTTGATGGTGGTACCCCCTTGTGATGGTACCCATTCAATGCCGCAGCAACGGTCTCGTCTCCCCATGTGTCCACTGGGGAATGCCATAACTGTCTTGTCTCCTCCATGTTCCTTAAAGGCGGTTTATGGTGTTTGTGCCGATGCAGGTTACTTTGTGGGACTTGTAGTTGAGGATTAGGTCATATTCGTGCTTTATGAAGAGTTTAGAGGTGCTGAGAGTTGAGAGAGAGAAAGATCGATGAGCAGGCCTTGCTACAAGCACAACACCCCCCCCCCCACCCAAATACTAAATGTTGGACACTCCGTTTTATCCAAACAAAATACTACAAAATAACTATTTAATAGTTTTATGAGATTTGGTGTGTGAAACCCCAGAGGTTTCCAAAATCAGTCAAAGTCTATTGATTGGTCTGGTCTGTTGTTACTTGTGAAATTGAAGATTAGCAAGTATATCGGTTGGTCTACTCGTCTGTGATTGTCTGTTTGTCTGTATGTCATTTGCCTGAGGGTCACAATTTCAAACCCATCTTCATCAAACTTCATGAAATGGTAGAGCTGGTCATACACAAGAAGCCTATTGATTTTGAGGTCAAAAGGTCAACATAGGCCAAAGGTCAGCCAACAACTTCAGTGAAATTTCTAAAATCCTCAATTTTCATCGATCAAATTGAAATTTGAAGAGGATTTTCAGATGGGGTCACTGAATTCAACCAACAATTAATTTTAAGGTCAAATTTGTTTTTGGGATTTCACAAGTGTCGTGCTCTACATGATATCTTTCTTGTTCTGTCTGTTTGTTTGTTTGTATGTCAATTGCCTGCAGGTCACATTTTTACTCCGATCATCACAAAACTTCACCACCTGGTCGAGGAAGTAACAAGCTGGAAGCTTATCGTTTTTGAGGCCAACAGGTCAGAAGGTCAAAGGTCACATAAATCATCAATTTTCAACTGATTCACTTGATACCTATGTACAGTATATACTGCATTCAAAAGTGAAAAATACCAGTGGATTGAGGTGGTCTTGGTCGACCCCTCTGAGTATGGTATCTCGATAAATTATTTCCTGTTTGAACATGAGATGGACTGTGAGTACACCTGTTAATTAATTATTGGACCTTGACTACATCTCTTAATTTCCTCTATTAATTAAGGACTATTGTAACATACCTTTTATGCATATAGACCTTGAGAGCCTTCATACTTTTTAGACCCCATTTAGAACATTTTAAACCTGTTATACCCTTTGGACCATTAAAGACCCTTTTTATCCTTTAAACCTTTCTACCACTTAAACCCCTGAGATCATTGAGACCCCTAAGGCCCAATAGCCCTTTATAACCAAAAGACCCTTTAAGATTCATAAGACTCCAAAGACCCTTTAGGACCCTGTAGACCCAATTAGAACCCTTAAACCCAAAGAGCCTATACACCCGGTTAGACCATTTGTCTGAGCGCCTTCGCCAATAACACTTGAGGTGCACCGGTTATGATCAAAAGGCCCCCCATTGGCAAACCACCTCAATACCAAGCTAAAAGGGCACAAAACAGAATTAATTAATTAATTTTATCCTTCTCTTTTTCAGGTTCCACTCATCTTTGTTAGTGGCATAATAAAAGTCTCACATGGCAAAGAGAAAAGGGAAAGAAACAGAAAGTACCAGTCACCCCCTCTTGGGATATTAAAAAAAAACTCATGTCAGAAGAGCTGTACACAGAAAAACATGACAGCATCTGCAGAGTAATCCACTGGCACATCTGTAAACATTTCAACATCCCAGTCCCAGAACAATCATGGAAACACAAACCAAATTCGATCCTTGAAAATCAACAAATAATGCTCACGCGTGACAAGATGATCCCATCAAGTGTGGACATTACAAACAAAGCATTGCATCTGGACATGGTGCTCAAACACAAAAATTGAAAAGTCGGCATTGTTGATCGAGGTTTCAGTTCCCATTGACTTTGGGCGAAATGTGATAAAAATTAGGAAAATGAGCAAATACCAGGATCTGAAAAATGAGGTCAAGAGGACTTGGAAATTGAACAAAGCTCAAATTATATCGGTGATAGTCGGAGCTACAGGGATGTTAAAGGAACCCCTAACTGAGTCCTTAAAAATCATTCTGGGGAATATCAGTACAAACAAGCTACAAGTGGAGGCTGTCAGAGGTTCAGTGAAGATTCTGAAAAGAGCCCTTGGAACGAGGCTATGAGAACGAAGTTTCACAGTTTGGTTCATGAATCATGATCCTTTACCAAAAAAAAGGAACACTGGACCTGCAGCTTATCTGGAGCCTGGCCGAATATTGTAACCCAAATTTGGTAGCATTCGGACTGGTGAGTCTGGAGAGGAAGGTTTTTGAAGGAATTTACATGATTTTCCCAAATATTTCCTAAGTCCGCCATTTTGACACACTTCTGGTGTTGAGATCAGCATGGCCTCCGCAATTTAACATCAGGACCCTATCCTAATGTTGTAACCCAAATTTGGCAGCATTCAGACTGGTCTGTCTGGAGAAGAAGATTTTTGAAGAAATTTACTAAGTGGGCCACATGTGACCAGAATGATCTTTGCAATTCCTGTTACCAGTCAGAAGAGGAACATTGCTGCCAAATTTCAGCCCAAAGGTTTGGCCAGAGAAGTCGAAATAGGAGACGGACGGACGGACATAGCAAGATGCCAATACGTCCATAGTTGGAATTTAAATTCCAGAAAAGCTAAAACGAGGATGTGGAGATTTTGAGTTCTGTAAGAACTCCCTCCCACCTCCTGAAACCCACAAAAGGAGATAACAACCAATGAGAAACTATTCTGGGAAAGATTACAGATATATTTATTGGTGTTAGCAAAATTTCCAAAGAATTACAAATAACATTCCATACCCATAAGCTTTCACCACAGAAAGGTAATCCTGTTCGCCTGTCCAGGGTACAAAGTCGATGCAGGATTTGAGGCGAAACATGTCAAACGCTTGCAGGATGATTCCCTTGGCATTGAGGTCTGCAAAATTAACATATGGTTTCAACATCAGCTTGTACATCATGTTACAACATCAAAGCCCAATTCCAAGCACCAGAACAAAATATTTTTGTAGCTGTCCGGTTCACCCCAGTTGCCTGATTTGAATCTGGTGCGTCGTCTAAATATGACCTGAAGGGTCAACTACGAGACCAGATATCTCTAATAATAATAGAGAGTGTGTGTGTGTGTGTGTGTGTGTGTGTGTGTGTGTGTGTGTGTGTGTGTGTGTGTGTGTGTGTGTGTCAGTGTTTCTCCTCCATAACTCCAAAACCATGAAACCTAGTGGCTCCAATCTTAGCATGCATACTCATAGAACTCCAAGGTAGTGCATGAATGAAAAGTGGACGTTTGGGTTTAATTAATACACTCCTTTTTAAGATAATTAACGGCCATATTTATTTCTCCTTTATCAAGACGTCAACCCCTGTCAGCTTAAAGGGGGTCTGAATTTCCCAACAATGTCAATGTCAACAATGTCTTGCTCAACAATGTCTTGACTTGTAACAGGTTGCATCGGTTTCTTAATGACAAAGTGCTCAAATTTTTTTTCCACTTTTCTCACTCATATCATAGATTGCTTGATCATCATACCTACGAATCGCTGGATACATTGAAATGCTTATAAACGCCTGTAGACACCAGTGTCCATGGCTATATTTCATTTCCGCAGATGTGATGACCTCTAGGATCTTATATTTGAGCTGAATTTACAAATTTTAACTTCTTAATTGACCGTGGCAGCAGTTCCGACTGCTTAAAAAAAGAAGTGTTAATTTGTCTAATTCAGACATTGCTTGACATTCTGGACATCTTCGGGTGCATGGTGTTTAATATGACCTATCGGCGATCGATAATCGCTTGCCAAGCCAGCCATTCCTTATCAACCGTTTAGTTGGAGTGCGAGCTTGAGTGCTCCTTTCTTTCACCGGCTCTTTTGAGGATCATCACCAAGCCCTGGACAGCTTGCAACTGCAGTTCCTTTTATCAATATTCCCATTGATGTTTTTTTAAGACCTCCATGAGGTTCTTATCATTCCTGCTGCTCCAATAATTATCAATGGTACAATTTCAGTGCTCTTCAGCTTTCAGGATGTAATTTGCACTTCATTTTTGAAAGCTTAGGTATTTGGTCATTTTCTTGATGTCTGCATTGTTTAGGCAAAAATCACAAGGTACTGACACCTCATTTGGCAGTGTGTGTGTGTGTGGTCATTAAGCATAGCATATCATTCTCTTTGCTAACCACATCTCCTCCCCTCACATTTCTCTCTGTCCTCCCCTCACTCCCTCTCATTAAATGAAGCACTCTCCTCCCACACTTCTGTCTGTCTGTGTATGTGTCTGTCTGTCACTCCTTTCCATCTCTCTCCCTCCCCCTCCCTCCTCTCTCTCTCCCCCTCCCTCCTCTCTCTCTCTCCCCTCCCTCCTCTCTCTCTCTCCCCCTCCTTCCTCTCTTTCTCTCCTCCCTCATCTCTCTCCCCTCCTCTCTGTCTCCTCTGCCTACTCTCTCTCCCCTCCCTCCCCCTCTCTCCCCCTCCCTGTTCTCTCTCTCTCCCCCTCCCTCTCCCTCTCTCTCCCTCCCTCCCTCTCCCTCTCCCCCTCCCTCTCTCTCTCCCTTCCCTCCCCTCCCCCTTCTCCCCCTTCCTCATCTATCTCTCTCTCCCCCTCCCCTCTCCCTCTCTCGCTCTCCCTCTCCCTCCCTCTCCCCCCTCTCCCTCTCCTCCTCTCCCTCACCCTCCCTCTCCCCCCACCTCACTATCCCCCATTTTTTTCTCAGTCACGTTATGCCCATCTCTGAATAAACATTTTAATCTTTTTAAATTTATTCTCATCTTTATATGTCCTTGTTGTTCAAGTCTTCCAGAACCGAAACGTGTGTCAAGAGGCAAAGAGAGACATGGGTTACCAGAACACCGCCATTGTCCAACAAGCTTTTAATCCGACCGTCGCACACCAGGCCTGTCCACGCATGCGCAGACACAACATAGCAATACATCACATTTGTATTTCCCAATTTCCTGTAAAAAGGTGACATACCAAGATTGCTGTCCAGATAATAAGGAATGGTGTGAGCCCAAAGCATGGCCTTGTTCCGGATTGTGCTTCTTTGCTTCTCTGACTGCAGACACAAACCATTAAAAATCCTCTTCAGAACATGCCTCTTATACAGGTGTTATCTCCTACAGCATTCCTCCTGGAATCCCTTAAAAAAAACTTCATTACAGAGAATTTGATTATAACATTTCTAATTTTGTGACATCTTCATTGATTTTTTTAAACATATCATTATTACTTACTCATAATTTCTATCATCAAAGCACTTGCACTAGCATGGTTCCTGCCTGACTGGCAATCTTGTTCCAAACACACAACACATTCTTCTGACGCATACCTTTATTCGGGCAGTGTTTAGGCAACTGACAGCTGTCTCAATTGCTCGCGAAAATAAAAATAATAACCCATGTTATGTGCACGAAGCAAAAACATAACTACTGCGTGTAATTCAAAACACCTCACTGGACTGGAAAACATTGAGACAGTCATACTGCACTATAAAGGGTGGCAACTTGGAATATCTTCTCCCACCTGGAGTGGCGCTACATGATACACATTTGCATAGAGAGGTTGCGTCCCTCTGCTTGCCCTACCTCCATCCCCAAGACCACCGGCAAAGATAAAAACATCCATGTACAGTAATTTGGGTCATGCTGATCTTATGTCGCAAGTCTGTATGTCATCGGCGCAGAATTGTAAGAGGAGTAACGTGACAAACAAACACACAAACTCACACCTGTCTGTGAATTATGGTAAAGATTATCAAGCACATATGTTAGAAATTCAGTGTGGTTGGGTGGGGGAAATAATGGTGGTCACATACTCTATTCGGGATGGAATGAAGTACTTTCTGATATTTAAACAGCAATTTTCAGAAAATGCAGCCAAAACCCCAAATCACATTAATTTATTAGAATGGACACACAATTCTACATCACTAAAGACCAATTATATGAGAAAGCACAATTTGACCCAGAAATAAAGCATTTGTGGGGGGTGGTTTCATGACTCGTGCATTGAGGAAATCAATAGGGTGATACCCATGAAGTTCTATTTTGCCACTCAACAGTTCAGTAAGCAGTCTTGCAGCACATCCTTGGAGAGTACAACCAAGTTTTGATGATCCTCCAATGCGTAGCACCATAATAGTGCTAAATAATGTCAGTATATCAATTTAGATGACTCCAGTGGTATGTACAAATCCTTCTGCAGATAATGAACCAAAAAAGATCTCAAAGCGAATGTGCAAAATAATGAAGTAGGACAATAATCACCTCAAGCAGATAGTTTATATAAGCAGTATTATGCATTTGCATGCATTGACAAAATTAATAACACATATTTTTGTGTAATAAAGGTGAAAATTACAACAAAGAAACAGAAGTTCTGAAGTCTAAAATTGCATTTTGAAAATGAAGTATAATTGTGGGAAAGATAGCCAGCTCAGGAGGCACACTGACATGCTTGTAAGTCATATTAACATTTGAAAATCTGTTGATGCATTCTGCCTTTAATGCATCTAATTGCTGCTTTTTAGACTGACGGGCGACCGTAATAAAATATCTGTCAATAAATGTTCAGTTTGCTACATGCTCGCTTCATCTGACGTGTAGAGTTGTTCAAACAAAAAATCTGGGAATTCTCCACTTATTTTGGTTAAACTTTGGGATTTGAAATTTTTTCTCAATATCTGGAATGTTAAATGGTATATTAAAGATGAAGTAGATTTAGAAATAAAGCAGGAAATCAAACCTTCAGGTTATGTCAGTTTTGTTACTGGAATATTTATTTGCATTTGCTGTTGATTTTGTTTAAATTTTCCAACTGTTTGTCCTCTGACTATGCAAGAATAATTGGCTTCATTTAGTCATTATTTTTCTAGAGAAAGTAGTGGAACTAATACTTCAATTTCACCAAAAGAGTGGGGGCTAATTTAGCATTTTTCCCAATAAACAGGGGGTCTTTGGCACCACACATGCCCCAATGTGTGCATAGGTGCATTATTATTATTATTCGCCCCCGTTGGATTTAATCCAAAATGGGGGCTTATGGATTTGTTCTCAATTTTCATAACCGTGCATGCATCCGCAACCATATCTCAGACATATAGAGACCAACTTTATTTGTACTTGGCAGAAAGACAAGTGATGGTATGCCAGATGCGCATCATTTTGTCTTGCGATGTGATCAGAGATGCCAACTGGCAGCCATTTTAGTTCTAAAAAAAAAAAAACTCCCAGTGTCTAACACATCCTCAACCATTTCTCAGACATGCACGTACCAATCTTGTTCAAACTTGGCACACAGATAAAGAATGATGGCTAACATATAAACGTCATATTTTTGAGATCAGATTCAAGATGGCTGACTGGTAGCCATTTTGTTACTTAAATGTCTACACAACCATTTCTCGGACATGCATGTCAAACTTGGAACAACGTGGATTTTGTTCAAACTTGGAACAAGCACAGTACATGATGGCAAACACGTGCACCTCACTTTATTTTGCGATCTGATCGAAGATGGCCGTATGGTAGACTGGCGACCATTTTAGTGGTAAAAAATAATGCATATTGTTGAACATGTTGAACTTACACATGCATGATGGCTTACATATGCACGCCATTCTTTCTCGAGATTAGATCCAAGATGGCCGACAAGTGGCCATTTTATTACTTAAATGTGTCCCCAACCATTTCTCACACATGCATAGTCTAATTTTGTTGAATCTTTGCACAAGTACAGTACACAATGGCATACATGTGCACCTCACCTCATTTTGTGATCTGATCAAAGAGGACCGATTGGGAGACTGGCGACCATTTTTGTTGTACATAAATATGGGCTAGCCCTTTAACTCTTTTCAGCAAAATTACTGAAACAATGGGGCTTTGACATTTTATGTATATTTTACTTGTTAAATATATTACAGAATTATTATCATCATCATCAAAGGAAAAATACATATCCACAATTTTGTACATTTTTAAAATTTGGTATAATGCATTTCAAATAATTTTATAAGCCTACAGTTTTTACAGAAATTTATTTGCTAACATGGTTGCATTCAAACAAATCTTCATTCATATTCTTTTTTCCCCATGGAAGTATTATTTTGCTCCAGAATCTTTCCTTAAATAAATACAGTAGAACATTATGTACCAGAACCACAATGATTATTTCAGACAAAGACCTGTGTATTGAATGTTTCATGTGACGTAATGAAATAACTTACTTCAGGATATTTAATGTCTCCTTCAAGCAGATGCAGATTGAGCGCTGTACAAAAGCGATGGAAAGAATGGAAACTTCAATCAAACCAAGAATGACATCGATTCGGCTAAATAATTATCAGTCCTCATCAGCCTTTTAAATGCAAGCACCAATTCAAGTCTTTGCTTCATTATGTGTTCACATACCTATCCGGTTTTCCAAAATGTCCTGATTATTCATCCTTCTACCACACCCCGAACAATCTTTTTCCATCGACCAATAATTAGAAAACAAGTTTTGAAAAGTATTAAGTTATATATGAACTATAATATCAAAACAATTGTGGTTTCACACTTTCAGGATATTTTTAAGGATTTTAAGAACGATCGGTGGAACAATTTCAATCAGTCAAGATAAAATAATGTTCCACATTCTACAACTCACGCACACAAGATCTATTAGCATTTTCACCCTTTGTTAAATTGATTACATGAATTATTAAAAGTGTGAGAGTTTGTGCATGTTGTTGCATAATCCTTACCTTGATTTATTTCAAATATGTCTGGCTTTGCAACATCAAAAACATCCACTTCTGCTGGAAGGACACAAAATACATTTGTTGTGTTTGGTGTTTATTTATTACGTAGAAGTACAAACCTACATTCTCGATCTGACTGTAAATTGTCAACTTGCTATTGCACCAGGGCAGTCTTAACAGCATTGTCGGCCCTGGGCAAAGCAATGCTCTGGGGCCCCTACCCACTCACCCACGGGAATAAAAATGTAAACAGTCAATAAAATTAAGCCTATAGATTTATTGTTATTTTCAACAAAATCGATGTTTAAACATAAAAAACATGCTGTAAAGTGAGGATTAATCAACACAAATTTTTGAACAATATAACATTAGCCTTGAAAAATACAAACATTTCAACATATAAATGATAATTAATTGGTACACCGTATAGATGGAGATGGTAGAGTATGAATTCTTTATTATTAATCAACACAAACGTTTGAACAATATAACATTAGCCTTGAAAAATACAAACATTTCAACATATAAATGATAATTAATTGGTACACCGTATATATGGAGATGGTAGAGGATGAATTCTTTATTATTAATCAACACAAACGTTTGAACAATATAACATTAGCCTTGAAAAATACAAACATTTCAACATATAAATGATAATTAATTGGTACACCGTATAGATGGAGATGGTAGAGTATGAATTCTTTATTATTAATCAACACAAACGTTTGAACAATATAACATTAGCCTTGAAAAATACAAACATTTCAACATATAAATGATAATTAATTGGTACACCGTATAGATGGAGATGGTAGAGGATGAATTCTTTATTATTAATCAACACAAACGTTTGAACAATATAACATTAGCCTTGAAAAATACAAACATTTCAACATATAAATGATAATTAATTGGTACACCGTATAGATGGAGATGGTAGAGGATGAATTCTTTATTATTAATCAACACAAACGTTTGAACAATATAACATTAGCCTTGAAAAATACAAACATTTCAACATATAAATGATAATTAATTGGTACACCGTATAGATGGAGATGGTAGAGTATGAATTCTTTATTATTAATCAACACAAACGTTTGCGAAATTTCTTTGCAAATAATTGATTTATAATTGGCTTGAAGTCAATGGTCTTTCAGATGTCATTTTCCATGTACATGAGTGAAAGCCATTTCAAACGCTGCTGCCCCATTGCGCTGCGAAGCTGATTCTTTGTAAGTTTCAATCTTGAAAATGAATGTTCCCCTGTACAGTTGGTCACCATCATGCACATGAACACTCTGAGCACAATTTAAACAGTGGGAAACACAGATTTCAAGTTGTCCAAAATTATTTTTCTGTACAACGCAGGGAGAGTCTCACAATTTTCATCAAGAACCATGCAGTGCTTGAGATGCTTGCATTCATTTAGAAGGTCACCATAATCAAGGTCTTTGTGATACACATTAGCCAGATGTTCACACTTTTTGTTTCGCTCATCACAACCAATCGTTTTCAATTGACTGAAGAAGGAAAACAGATTTCCAATCCATGAGTAAGCTTCTGCACATTTTGTCAGGTCAGAGTTCAGAGAGTCCAGAACAAGGAGGAATGTTTCCACCTTGAACTTTTCACTTTTGTTTAGAAGTATCTCTTCTTCTAATCCATCATATTCAGCAAGACGTACACTTCGCTTTCGTTCCAGTTTCTTCACATCGCTATAATCCGAATCTGGACACCTACTCCTGGCCAACATAACAGTAACTTCCAAGTCAGTTCATAGTCACGAAATTTGTCTCTAATTTCGATAAGATACGCTTTCAGAGACTCAAGAAGATTCATGGCAACAAGTATGTCCACATCTTTTGACTGCAGGACCTTACTTGTTTTGTTCACTCTTTCAAGAATGTCGGTCCAAAGAATTGTCAGAAAGATCGTTTCCAGGTTTTCATTTTCTTGCTCAATCCTTCTGCCTCTCGCCTTGTGTTCACTTCCTGGTCAGTGTCAGCTGATAGAGAATACAGTGCATGTTTAATTTTCTCGAAACCTCCATGCAGAGGATGGACAGCATCAAAATGTGACGACCATCTCGTGTCAGACAGACGCTTGACCACAACATGATCTTTTCCAAAAGATAATGCCAGAACATTCCATCGATGTGTAGAAGCCGAGAAAAAGGAATACAGACGCTGAACAAAGTCAAATAATTTTACAATCTGTAGACAACACTCTGCTGCTTTTACTCCCACCAAGTTCAGGCAGTGTCCAGCACAGGGAACATAGATGGCGAACTCATTCAGTTGACGGATCCGTGCTTGCAGTCCAGTATAGCATCCAGACATATTTGAGGCATTGTCATACGACTGACCACGGCAGTTTGATAGCGGAATTTTGTTCTCATTCAGGAAATCCACAACAGTGTCTGCTAGATTCTTTGCTCCATGAGAAAAGATGGGGATGAACTTGATAAAACGCTCCACAAGCCCACATCCTCGAATGTACCAGACGGTAAATGTCAGTTGATCAATGTGTGAGATGTCTGGAGTGGAATTCACACTTATTGGTTCACGAGGAAGTGACCACTATATTCGTTATGGGTGTGTGCCTGCCTGTCTGTCTGTCTGTCCCGAGCATAGCTCCGTGGGTTTTTATCCGATCTTGATAAAATTAGGGTGCGAGGTTTGTATCATGATCTAGTTGTGTTTTCCTGAGAATGGGTGTGGTGCGCCCATTATGGGCGGATCCACGCCCAAAAAAACGTATTTTTAGGGGGTAGCCAATTTCAAGTTACATCTTCTCTGAAGGGGTTTGTCGAATCTGGCAGGGGTTTCGGTATTTGGTTTGCCCAATGGCACCTACATAACCCCACGGAGCTCAATTTTTCATTTTCGTCCCAAGGTCAAGTTCACAAGGTCACAAACTTAGAAAATGTCAAAAAAATCAATAAATTGGGCATCGAGCTCCTAGGGTTTTCAACTGTTTCGAATGAAAGTTGGTATGCAAGTAGTGCTCTTCGAGTACTACAACTTTCATCATTTACGTTTTCCCCGATTCTCGCCAGTTTGACCGTGGCGTCCCCTCGATGGTCAAAAAATAAAAAAGGCGAACCGTGTACATTGGTCGTGAACCATCGCCGTCTCCAGACTTGTTGAATAGTACTTTGACCCTTTTAAATCTTCCAGAATAGCACAAAGAACATGTTGTCCCATTAATTCAATAAGTTCCTCACAAATGTTTGCCAATAGATAGATCTTTCTCCTTCGAAATGTTGTCATTAAATGTTAAAACAAAAGCAAACACCAACGTACAACCTCATACCAATTAGGCAATTAAAATCCACAGCTGCAAGTCAGATTAACAACATTATAACAATACAATATTATTGCAGATTAACAACATTATATGAAATAATATTTGTCAGATAGTTATGCACAGATAATTATTAATATTAGAAATATAATTTGAAAAGGGATTTAAATCCCAGGCCTTTCCAGCGAGAGGTTGAGTAATTATCCACTCTGCCAAGAGATCTGTCATGAACAATATGGCAGCATGGGGCCCCTAGAATCGTGGGGCCCCTGGGCAACTGCCCAGTCTGCCCATGTCTTAAGACGGCCCAGTATTTCACTGGTAGGGCGTTGCATCGCAAAGCGTATTCTCTGTCAGACGGCACTACCTCTAAACAATCCAGGCAACCCGATACTTCGTGAGATTTCTCCGATGCAATTTTAATTCAGTTACACAACTTCTATGTTGTTCCGAAAATTAACCTCATCAAAAGGTTCCACCAGCCAACCAGCCACACCTTCCTAACCACAAAAATAACCAAAAACAATCAAAGTAAACATTCAATTCAGACTATTCGATTTAAGCCTTTACCTGGTGGTGATCGATTTGTTGGCTGCAAAACAAAAGACAATTGCATAAAACGGTGTGTGTGTGAGAGTTTCGGTCATATCCTGTCTTACACTTACATGACAATCTTGTTTATAAAAAATAGTTGTTCGTAAAAGTCATTGCCCACCAAAATGTTTGGGCTCATCTGAACAAATTTCAGTGGCATGTTAACGTGCACAGGAGTTGCAAATTTAATCAGGAAGAAATGTTTGCACACACAACCCAAAAATGAACAAATGTTGATTTGTATTATCGCAGACAAAATGTAAAAAGTTCTCAAATGTACACATTACCATGTCTATATCATGTCATGGTATTATACAAAAACCAGAAAGCTCAGTTTCAAAGACCAAACTGCTGCAAAACCATCCTTGATGATTCCTCATCCCTTTTACAACTAATTCAAAATGTTATTTGTGAAATATGTTTCATAATTATTGTTTCGTTTTTCAAAATGTATTGTTTTTTTTTCAAGTGGAGGAGGAGGAGGAGGAGGAGATTGGGACCATACTCTGTGCAGAGCGTTGGTTCTGCTTTAGCAGTCTCCTTGACTATTGGACACAATCCTGGATGGGTCACCACTCTGCCACAGTATACCAGCATGCTGGCACTCATTTTTCCGACCTCAGAAGGATGACAGGCCAAGTTAATCCCACCTGGTATTAATTCAACAGCTGAGTGGGTTTTGAATTCAGGATCCTAAGATCCAAAGCCCACCAACCTAACGATTAAGCCAACACCAAGCATATTTAAGTGGGTGACATAAAAAAAATCTTATCTCAAAACGATATACTGTATTTCTAACTTTATCAGATATTATCACAAGTATTACACCGATGTAGGGGATGGGTGTACATTAATTTTGTTGGGTTTAAATTACACCGGCATCGGGTGAAGTTGCACATTTAATGGGGTGTCATACCTGTCTGTGGAAGAATAACCCTCATCTAACCTGCACCATAACCAAACTGTTTTTTTTTTTTTGAAGGAATGTAAAAAGCAACCTCACTAGCATAGTCTTTGACACGAATATTCAATGAAATATTATTATTAATAAATAAAATATTTTGAGGATTAAAAAAATAACCTGTTCATGCAATTATTATCAACATGCATTTCAACGACTAGTCTTATTAAAAAGGCAGACCGAGGTACTCCCTCGTCTTCTCCATACTCTTCTCACTCAACTTAACTAATTTCTAAACAAATCTTCAGTATAGAGTGGTGAACCACAAGTAATTCATTCAAAACCTCTTTATTCCCATTCCCCCTCTCTCTTAACTAAACATAAGCACATGAAAGGTACACATTGAAAATGGAGAACATGAAAACTTACAAAGAAAACTATATCTGATTGAACAGCTCAAGGTTCTTACCAAAGCTTGTGTGATGCAGAACAGAAACAGCTGAAGCACGAGATGCTCCATCACACTGTCGTAAAAGCCGAAGTGTTTTTCCTATTACCTTTCCACCAATTTCCCCGGTGGTTTAATAAAAGAACTGCAGCGTGGCAACTAAACTAAGGCACATGTTACCTGAGACGGGCATTTGTGTGCACAATTGTCATTAAAATCTTTCAAAAACTCCTCCGCAATAAAAAGGGTATCACAACACAGTGCACTGTAAAAAAGTAAATATCAATAAAAACTGCAGGTTTTTACAGTTTTACATAATCTCAGCTTTTTAACACTTTAGTATAATTTCAAGCTTTTAGCAGTACTTGACATACCCTCTCTATTCAGGAGCATTGGTAAGTCATCTCCCCCCCCCCCTTTCACGGGGTGAGGAGGGGAGGGATTTTTTTCCTTGTACCCATGACCTGACCCTGGGTACCACCAACATGTATACGGAGATCAGGCCAGCACTGTTTTTTGCTCTGATTTTCAGATGTGCATCCATCTATCCATCCATCCATACACACATACATGGTGTTATAGTTTTGAGGTGTCCCAAAGAGATCCTCATATGATAAATAGGGTGTCTACACCCACATTTTCATGGTCAATGATTACAATGGCAACAATTTTAGTGCAAGAAAATGTGTAGTTCACCCTGAGATTCAGCAACTTGTGGAGTCATTTGTCCTTCAGAAGGAAAATAGCACTGTTCTACAACAGTACCTGTTCTGAATATTCTCTGGATTACATGTCTTCTCCATCACTCTTATCACTAGCCTCACTCCAAGCACTGTCTGACTCATCATCTGCGGATGTAGCTCCCATGCTTTCCCCATCATGCGTCAGTGAGCTTACGAATAATTCTGGGATTGAACTTCCTGGGTACCAGTCTGGTCCAAAGCAGTTTTGAATCAACTTCCATCCATACTCTGTGGGACTTGCCTCACCAGTTGGGTAAGTCCTGTTATCCCTTTTACAGATTCTTGCCACATACTGGGCCCTTTTGATGATTGCCAAGTGCTTTGGTGCATGGGGGAAGAGAGGCACAGTTTATCTTCTTTACTCTGGTGAGGGGCTCCTTCTCATTACCACCACTCATGCAAATGAATACCTTGTATCTAACTTCATTTCTGTCAGAGGTTTTGAACCCATACAACAAGCAGACAACAGATGTAACAGCTGGAATATCTACTTCCTCAGGAGTCAGAGACCGCAATGCCATCACATGAGCTGCATCTGACTCCAGCCGCAGGAAGGGATTCACTTTGCCCTTTCTGAAGAAATACAATGTGAAGTTCCAATCAATTAGGGCACGAAGGCCAATTAGTGCTTCAGTGATAGCATGCTATTTATTCTCAACAATGGCAGCTAGTTTAAAGACACCGATGTGCCTTTGGTGGTTGCCAGATCCATAGTCCATGATGATGCTGATCCCTTCCGACCTTCCCGAAAGCCCAAGCAGAATGATGAAGACGTCGGTATCGATGGACCTTATCAAAATGTTACCAGTAGAAATGCTGCTCGTGTGAAAGTCAATGAGGGTATAAGACTCTTCATGTCGACATTGCAGGTGATTCAGTTCCTCTATTTGCAGTAGATAATCATCCTTGTTCTTCAGCTCCACACAAGTACCACCATGTGAAACATACAATATTTTTCTTCCAAGGATTGACCCATATTAGGGCTCTTCCATTCCTCCATGACGAACTGGGTGAACTATTCCTTGAATGATCCATTTTTGAGTAACTCTGTGCCACTTTGTCACTGGGCCTGGTGAGGTCTTTTTATGATGAATACTTCAGGAGTAGTTGAATGGTGTAGGTTTCGCTCATCATCCTTGATGGATGATGACTGGTACTTGGCGAGTACCAAGTTGATTTGCTCTCCACGATGCAAACAAACCTTCGATCAGCAAATTTCTAGCCATTGTTGAGTACGTGGACTTGCTATGCTGCAGCATGGTTTCGTAGAGGTTGCCGCCACCATCGATCACTGTGGATGTGATTGGGGGAAGACTGAAGTCCATGAGATCAACTTCCTGTCTGCTTTCAAGTGATTTTGTGTGAGATGGGAGCCTATCACGATCTTAAGGGAGCCTATCAAGATGGCCAAGTGAAAGGGGCACCTCATTGATGGTGTAGCTGAGAATGTGGTAAGATGAAGTGCTTTGCTTGTCTTAGCCGCTACAGCTAACATTCGTCCAAAGACATCCCAAACTCCCTCTGCCATGTTCATTTTTCATACTGCAGTCTTAGATTCCTTAACATTCTCTGCAGTGAAGTTCAACATCTTCGTTCTTGCCACTGGCTTCAGAAACTGCGAACCATCAAATGCACACTCACCCTCAAACTTGAGTGAGTATGTTACCCCCACGTTCAAGTGTTCCAAGGAGAAATGTCTTGGCCGTTTCATTCGCTGCTATCCCTGATGACACATTGATGAGAGCAGCAAGAGAATATGTGGCAAATGGGTTACATGTGTTGTTCAGGGTGTTGGCAATATAATTCATGCCAGCATCATCACATTCAATTCTCCATTTCCTCAACTGATTAGCCAGTTCCTCCCCTGGTTGCAGACTGACCAGTTCACAGAGTTCTGTCAGGGCCATGCTATGTTGGGTGAATGATGTACCACCTCCTGAAGGCACAATGGGAATTTCTGAAATTCCTGAAAAAAAAAAAGAGTATAAGAGTTCATTATTTGCCTCATTGCAACAAAAGAGCGACAGTGTTGTTACAATATGCACATTTCAGAGCGAACTACACATTTTCTAGCACAAAAATTGTTGCCATTGTAACCATTGATCATGAAAACATGGGTGTAGGTACCCTATTTGTCGTATTACCATGCATAGTCTTGGAGATATTGATGAAAATAGGTTTTTCAGCAATGGCGTCACTAATTAGGTTCCCATTGTGTGCTCCCTTTTTGGCTGCTGGTTGCATTATGGGTTATAGTTGCAAGGGGCATGGCTATGCCACTGATGCAGTGCCCCAGTACCAGTATGCTGGTGCTCATTTCACCAACCTCAGAAGGATGACAGGCTGAGTTAACCCCCTGGTGTTATTTCAGTGGCCAACGGGGCTCAAAATGAGGACCCTATGATCCCAAGCCACCACCCTAACCACTAAGCCAACACCAGGCTCCACTAATTAGGTGATTTGGAGGGGAAAGTCACGCCCCAGACCCAGCAGAAATACATTTTTGTGATGTCGGGGATGGTCCCATCAGTCCATGAGGTCAAACATTTTGGCACTTTTAACATAAACATATGCTCTGGGCTCCTGGTCTCATAGGTCTGCATTGTGATTTGGTAGTTAGAAATCCAATGTGTCATTTTCCTTTGTTACAAGCCACTTGCCGCATCTCACAGCATCATAAGCACATTCTCCTCAGACGCCACAGAAACTCATATTCAAAGATGTTTCACGAATGCCTGAGACAATAGATTGCGCCATAACCCAAGGCCACTGGCAGTGCCTCCCATGGGCGGGGTGGGTAGGGGATCGAGGCCCGAGTGAAATGGGGGAGGGAGAGGCTCTATAAAGAGGTGGAGTGAAGAGACGAGGGTTTTGGTTGAAGGAGCGGTTTCTTTTCAGAGAATGGGAGAAGGACCGAGAGGCTCGGAGACTCACATATTTGGAAATTTGGAGCTTGAGAGGGATTCCAGACTCTTTTAGGCTGCTCGCTTCTTCTTGAGGATCCTTTTGAGTGCTCTTTGCATCCTTCTTCTGTCCTTCCTTTCACATTGCCCACTCGTTCATGTTTCTTTCTTTCGGGCTTTGGAGGCATTTCCGTTATTATCTTTGGGGCGACTCGATAACCACGTTCTCCGGTGGTACAAATCTGACCCAAAACGTTAATTTTTTTTAATTTCTCACCACTTGCTAGCTTTGCTTCACTATTTGTTCTTCATTATTTCCTGCATCTTCTGTCTCTGTCCTTTTGCTATCTTCCTCATTGATTCGCCATCTGCCCTTGTGCACCTTCACCTTTGTGTGCCCACGTCTGCTACCTGCGTAGCTGGACCCTCCCGCCTCATCAACTTCACCCAGGTGTCCCGCCAAGAGACGTGTTCAAGACGCGCTGCAAATGATGTCACCTGTCAGCGAGAAACACCGGAGCTGCAGCTCTACACAAAGCAGGAACAGAGCGGAGTGCAGTGGATTCCGATTTCGGTCAGGACATGACCAGGCCAGCCGGAATCAACAAATAACATCAGCCTCACTGGACTGGTGCGAGGTGTGCAGGGGTCTGATCTGTCCCCAGATATCCCTTTCTGTCCTTACCTCATCTTACTTTCCAATCACTCGCCTCTCCCTTCCACATTGTATGCATGACGCCAGCCTACTGTGGAGTGTTGTCACTGATAAGGTTCCAAAGGTGGGTATGTCATGTCGGGGAAAATTTGGGAGTGTATACATGTTGTGATTAATTGTTGTACATATTTGCCATTTGATTATCTCTCCTTGTCAATACTTGCATTTTGATTACGGCCACTAAAAGCTATTTCCTCAAGAAACTGTCCTGGCTTATTCTGTCTGTACTGATAGTGGCATAAGACTGCTCAGGTGTTTGGCCAGCACTAATTGGTTATCCCAGTTAGATCTCAGACATGGTTAAACAACATTGGTTCTGGTCGGGCGACTGACTAAGGTCTGTTGCGTGACCTCCAGTACTTGCTTGCGCTCCGGCTTTTGCGTATGGGAACACGACTCTTGGCGTGGGATTCCGCAGGACATTCTGGGGTGACTGGCGATCATTGTTTCTTAAAGACATGCCATCCACTTAGAGTTATCCAGAGGCGACGGCCATCAAACTGGTGTCAGAAGTGAGATTTGGAACACCCTGACAACCGTCACAATACACAATATATACAATACATACACAATACGTTCTTTATCAACGCGGAGAATGTGCCAAAGTAATGATTCACTCTCTTGATCTGTGTAACTATCTTTATCTCCAAATCCTGTGGAACCTGGAAGGGGCTGTTGTGCTCTTTTCTGATTGGCTGTACTTAGACCTTGCCAACATTGTTTAGACTGTTTCACTCCTTTCCCAGTTGCAGAAAGCAGTTATTTTAATTTCGAACTTTGGGAATAGTTACTCTTTCACAGATGGAAAACGATTTCTCTTTTATTCTGCTTGTTCAATCATTTCCCCTACTCATCCCTGTTTCATATATCGGGCTTGCATTTGTGTGGTTTTTTTGAGAGAGTTTCATTGATAGATTTTTTTCTCTCCCGTATCTGCGCACATATGTAATTAAACATTCTCCTTTGTATGCTGAACCCGAGTGGAAATTGAGTTCATTTCTTCCACAATTTGGTGTCCCTGGGTGGGCCACAAACCCAGGAAAAGCAGGAATTGAATGACAGCACCATCTGGCGTAACAGGAAACAAGTGGACACGAACTAAGATGTTTGCTCTTACTTCAGATCGGATGCTGCATCTCTCAACTAAATGGGTAACATGGTAATCCATTAATAGGAGAGGTGTACAAGGGAGGACCTTTATTGATTGGCCTAAATTAGGAGGTTAAAGTCCTCTGAGAAGGAATGAGTGTTGAGGATGTTTGGGGAATTAAATTTTTAATCTGTGTATTTATTCATTGTCCTTGTTGTTAGTCTGCTCATTGTGAAACTGTTTTGCATTACGACAGCTTAGTTTGAAAGGTCTCTGTGCATGGGTTTTGAGTCCCATCTGTTGAAGAGTTGGTGTGTTTTCAAGGTTGGAGTCCTGTCCTGATCAGACAAATACAAACCCCACCCCCCCTCCCGTTGAGGTCTCGGTGCCACACTTGAAAAAAATTTGGTGTCTCTACCTGATGTTGGGACATAATTTGGTGTCTCAACCAGAAGTTGGGACATAATTTGGTTTTCCAACCTCAAGTTGGGACATAATTTGACTGTTGCTTCTGAAGCTGGGACATAATTTGATGTTTCAACCGAAACATTTTTACATTAATGTTCCAAGCCAAAGTAAAGAGAGATTAATGAAGAACAAGTTAAAAAAGACAAAAAAAATGTCACAGCCCCAGTTGTTTTCATAATTTTGCTGTATGGAGTTAAAGGGCTAGCCCATGTTTATGTAGAATTAAAATGGCTACCAGTCTACTATCTTTGATAAGATCGCAAAATATAGAGAGGGACACGTGTTGCCATCATGCACTGTACTTGTGCCACTTTTGAACAAAATCGGACCATGCATTTCTGAGAAATGGTTGGGGACACATTTAAGTAACAAAATGGCCACCAGTCGGCCATCTTTGATCTGATCTTGAAGAAAAATGACATGCATATGTAAGCCGTCATTCTTTATATGTGTGCCAAATTTGAACAACAACGGTAGATGCATGTCTGAGAAATTGCTGAAGACGTGTTCAACATTGGGGTTTTTTAAAAAAACATAAATGGCCGCCAGTCGGCCATCATGGATCTGATCCCGTAAAAAAAGGATGTGCATATGTAAGCCATCATTCTTTATCTGTGTGCTAAGTTTTAATAACATTTGTAAATGCATGTCTGAGAAATTGTTGAGGACGTGTTCAACATCAGGGGTTTTTTTTTACAACTAAAATGGCCGCCAGTCGACCGTCTTGGATCGAATGTTGCAAAAAATGACGTGCATATGTAAGGCAACATTCATTATCTGTGTGCCAAGTTTAAACAACATCGGTACATGCATGTCCGAGAAATGGTTGAGGACGTGTTCAACATCGGGGGTTTTTTTTGTTTTTTTTACAACTAAAATAGTCACCAGTTGGCCATCTTGGATCTGAACTTGGAAACAATTGAAGTACATATATAAACCATCATTCTCTATCTGTATGCCAAGTTTGAACAACATCGGTAAATATATATCTATCCGAGAAATGGTTGAGGACTTCTTCGACACAAGGTTTTTTTTACCACTAAAATGGCTGCCAGTCGGCCATCTTGAACCTGATGTTGAAAAAAATGGCATGCATATGTAAGCCATTATTCTTTGTCTGTGTGCCAAGTTTAACCAACATCGGTAAATGCATGTCCGAGAAATGGTTGAAGACGTGTTCAACGCTGGGTTAAAAAAAAAAAAAAAACTAAAATGGCCGCCAGTCGGCCATCTTGGATTTGATCTCAAAAAAAAATGACGTGCTTATGTATAACATCATGTGTTGTCTTTGTGCCAAGTACAAATAATATCGGTCTATACATGTCTGGGATGGGGTAGTGGACGCACACACGCACAGACATGAAAATCGAGACCAAATCCATAAGCCCCCATTTCGGACTAAGTCCAACAGGGGCGAATAATGGCATAGCACATTTAGGCCTTGTGAAAAGGCCTAAATGTCTGGGTGGCCTACTCTAATATTGCACTTTCAATGGGCTTTTGCTCACAGTTTGACAATGGTTTCTAATGTAACCATAACATTTTTACATCTCCGAGTAATTTAACCGTTGGTTGATTTTGTACCTTGAATGTGGATTATGTCAAAGGATTCCACTCCTGTTCCTCAGTATGTCTGTCAGACTTCCACATCACTCGTAGTTTGAGGTATGCCGCAAGGCATCCGAGTTAGATCAGCTCCCAACCGGCCTTAGACGTGGTTTGACGAAGATGTCTTATTTAACCATACCATTTTGTCAAAGTAATCCTCAAGTTAATTTTATACCTTTCATGCACCTTGTGTCCAAGTTAGAGATGATTAATCCTGTATTTTTTTTTCATTTGTGTAATCTCTTCACCTTGTGTCTGTCTGTTTGTCTGCATGTTGTTGTCAAGGGACAAGCATTTCTTATCTTTACTCCTTATAAAGGAGATTTGTCTGTGTGTGATGGGTATCCTGCTCGTTCACATAAAAAAATAATGTAATTACTACTAACTAGTGCATGCCCGTAGATGCGTGGCCGTATGTGCAAACCCTCCCCCCCCCCCCCCAGCAAAAAACTCAAACCGCGTGCCAGAAACAAAATAAACACAAGCCGTTCCTTCGTTTTCACGTGCAAGTACGTGCGTGGCTGTACGTGCAAAAAAAAATATTATATATACTTTAAAAGCGCTTGCCAGAAACAACCACACAAGCCGTTCATTCGCTCTCGCGTGTCCGTACGTGCGTGTCCGTACGTGCGTGGCCGTACGTGCATGTCCGTACGTGCGTGCCAGTACATACAAAAAAATTTAAAAAAACTTTCAAACCACGTGCCAGAAACAACAACCACACAGGCCGTTCCTTCGCTCTCACGTGCCCATATGTGCGTGGCCGTACATGCAAAAAAAAACAACTTTCAAACAACTACACAGGCCATTCCTTCGCTCTCATAAACGACGACTGGATTGGGGCATTGTGTTTATCTATAAATGTGGATAAGAAATCGTGAAATTATTAGAATACAGTTAGTCATCACTATCCAAAAGTAGTGCGTGCCCGTACGGAATGTTCACATCATTCCACGAATTATCGCTCGCATTGAAGTAACAACTGCCGTGATACTTACACACACAGAGTTAATTAAAATCAAGTTTACCTCACTGTCTTTGCTTGCCATGACATTCGCTGCCATTTACCATTGGCACTCTGACCCCACGGTAACTAAGGCACCGATCGATCCCCATCGTAACCAGCACGGTATGTGACGTCATCGTCGGCCGGCCGTGCACCGGCCCACGCAGCAACGTGTCCTGTGATTGGTAACTAAATGGCGCATCGGCCACGCCTACGCAGCACGTGTCCTGTCATTGGTTGGTAAATAAATGGCCATAACTTGGGAATCACTTGTCCGATTAATATCAAATCTTGAAAAGGCACATTCTCAGGTCCCCAGCGATATAGCTGGCAAGTTTCAATTAGATCGGACCAGTGGTTGGCGAGAAACAGCGGTCTATCTCTCACACACACACACACACACACACACACACACACACACACACACACACACACACACACACACACACACACACACACACACACACACACACACACACACACACACACACACACACACACACACACACACACACACACACACACATTGCTGGAAATATAGATAGATGAAATGAGGTTAATGAGATGACAAATTAAGGGGTTGAATGCAGACTGCAGAGCAATGAGTAAGGAAACTCGTCATTGTGAATCGTTTTTACCTCCAAATTGAGATGTATTTCGTTGGCAAGCATGTTGAGTGGAGCTGAATTCCTTAACACTTCCAAAGGCCACAGCGTTTTGACAATTGGAAACAAAAAAAGTTGTGCACTATTTTTGATAAATTATTTTTGGAACAATTTTTCTTCAATAAATAAATAATAATAAAAATCGTCTCCATGTACATTGTACACACCTTTATCTCGTTAGCACCTCTTCATAAACAACATCGCTGAGGAAACGGCGCTTCTTCTTTGTTTCCTCGTCCAGGGCAAGAATACGGAACCTTTTAAATGGCCAACCAATTATTCAATTAGCGCCAACGTATTTTGCCTTTTCGCAAGAAAAACGAGAAGAGAAGAGAAGAGAAGAGAAGAGAAGAGAAGAGAAGAGAAGAGAAGAGAAGAGAAGAGAAGAGAAGAGAAGAGAAGAGAAGAGACCCGTAATGGCGAACGCGGCTGAGTTTCTCTTCACCTTCGACCACGGCGACGCAGCAATGCTTCCTGTCATTGGTTGATAAAAAATGGCCGCAGCAACGGTTCCTGTCATTGGTTGGTAAATAAATGGCCATAACTTGGGAAGCACTTGTCCGATTAATATCAAACCTTGAAAAGGCACATCCTCAGGTCCTCAGCAATATATCTGGCAAGTTTCAATGAGATCGGACCAACGGTTGTTGAGAAACAGCGGACACACACACACACACACACACACACACACACACACACAGACACACACACACATTGCTGGAATTGTAGATAGATGATTAGACAGGTTATATTTTACGAAATAGAAACTTTTACTTTAGTGTTTTTCATGATATGTATGAATGTGGGAATGTATTGGGTGACATATTGGCCTCGTACATTCCCCGAGGGACACATTTGAGCTCACACTTTAATTTTGTGATCCTCAATCTCAGCACTGTGCTTTTGAGAGCTGATATAAAATTAAATTTGACTGAATTGAATTCGACAAATTGAACAAAATGTTGACTTTTTGCTCACCTGTTTTAAGCCTATTTTGATATTCTGGGCGTTGCGACCACTCGTCAGTAAAAGAGCAAAGCCTACGAAGCTTCTTCTGTAGAGGATCCATCTCGATTTAGAAACAAATCTTAACTTACCTAACTCGAGCACTGCTTGAGGTCACTGCCTCAGTTCAACCACAAGTGACTAGTTGAGTGAAACAAATGAAGAACAACATAGGGCACATGCATTAATCTTGGCACCTGCCCTTAAGTCTGTTGCAAGCAAGAGTAAAATTTTTGTTTTTTACTCTCTGCCTGTGATTAGATTGTACACAGTTATTAAAACATTAAAATTTAATACAATATTCTTCTTATGAGTATGCTTCTCTTTCAATTTTTCAAACTAATTGCCAGCAGCTCTAGAAGATAGAAAATTGCAACAAACGGACTGTTTGTAGCCTGTCAATGGTTATAGAGAAAGCATCCATTCCCAGAGTTTGCGAGCATATTTTAATGGAACCAGATACCCTGACAGAGAGAGCTGTAATTGTATCCTGTCAATAGTTACAGATTCCCTTAAAACTGGGCTTTCCTGTTCAATAACTGGACAGTTTGCCACTATGAGTTGTATAGTTGTGGTAAGAGAAAATAAAGAAGTTTTGGAGGAAAGGTTAAGAATTCTGCCATTTTTATGTTTAATGCAATAAATCGATGATCCCTTCTACTCTGTGCCTCCATTTCCTCATTCAGTTTCTAAAATATCGCTGTATATCTTACCTTCCGATGCAATGTGAGACTCCCTTAAAAGCTATGAAAACAACCATGTCCTTCAGAGTATAAAGATGGTGGTTCCTCATGGAACCACATTGCAGCCTCAGCTGGACTTGTGGACATTCCTGTGATGTCGATCCATTATAGTAGTGCTAAAATAAAAAGCACCTCCACCGAGCTGTTCATGGTACCAGGCAGGATAGGTGCAGTAATCTCTTTTTCAGTCTCTTTCAAAAGTTTTTTTCAATTTTTTTTTTTACATGATCTAAAGTTCATAATAAAACACATGAACACACACACACACACACACACACACACACACACACACACACACACACACACACACACACACACACACACACACACACACACACACACACACACACCTGCTAGATTATACAAACTTAGCCACTGACTTGGGGGGAAGTTCCATAACTTCTCACTTCTCAGGGTACTCTAGATACCAGTGACATCACAACAATGGCACCACTTTTCTCACCACACTTACCTGGGCATTTCCTAACTAGGAATTTTCTCCTCCCCATGGATGCCAACCTATGAGGATTATTAGTGCTCTGAACCTTTTAATTGCCGAACACCAAGCAAGAAGTAGCACGTACCACTTTTATTCTTTGGTACGACTCAGCAGGTCTTTGAACCACCGATCTCCCAGACTCAGAGCAGATACTCCAACCATAACAGCATTGAGTCTGGTGGTGTTTCGGGTTGAACGGGATCACTTTTAACGGGAATCCTGAAAACCTCCTTGTAATGGCGAAATGTGCTTTTGTAATACTGCATTGCACTTTCCAGTTCAGTATTTCAGTACTGTGACATCATCACTCTTATATTTTCCTTGTCTTCACATCAAGGCTGAACACAAAGTCATTCAGTTTATTGGAACATGCTCAATGTGCAACCGATTGATTCTATCCATGCAACTTCAAGGTCACGTAAATATGAGGCCACATCAACAAAATGCATATTTGTCCTCTTTGAACTGCTTTGCCACGTACACATGATTATCACATGGAGTTTGTACAGAGATACACCGATTTTTACTTTTGTTATTTTAAAACCTAAAGACTACCACTCACAGGAAAGTTCTTACTTCTTTCAGTCACACTACGGTTCATCAGGATTTAGCCTGCAATTCGAGGGTTATGAAGTACATCTTGGGCCAACGTCAATGTTGGCGAAAATAAGTTGCAAACAGATCAAGGTTAAAAAAAACAAAACAATAATAGAACGTCGAGGGAAGAGGTCACAGTCAACCAATGAAGCCCAAATGGTCGCAGCAAAATCCGCTGAGAAATTTTGCTGGAACATCTGTAAATATCACCGCAGGCTGAGATGTGGTCATCGACTACATTCAGCTTTCATGTGGGATACACGCGGTTATCATGGTTACTCTCACATGGGTCATGTGTGTGCGCTGAACTGCGGTTTCGCAAAACCGGCCCATTCGCTGTGATTTCCGTTTCACAGTCACATGAAATGGAACACTCAAAGCGCTTGTGGTGACAACACAGTTACGTGTTAGTAGTCATTGTTGGCTCAATGTAGCTATCTGAGCTAACCAAGCTCATGTTTCCTCTTCCTTTCAGATTTTTGCACCAGGTTGGGTTTGTGGAAACAGCAAAAAGGTTGGTTCATCAAAGGTGTTAGCAGGTTACAAGCAAAGAATCATCACTTTATCAGCAGGCTGAGCTGTTTGTGTAAACGTGTCACAAAGAATATGCTCGACCGACTCCAAAATATCCAACCATGTGATCACACACATATACATACAAACCAACAAGGAGGTGGGGTGGAAGCATCAGCCTGTAAAGTAGTCGTCTGTTTTCAGACAGACAGCAACACTGTTGTGAGAGGTTTGTGTGACGTGGGAGTTTTCATTTACTCATTAACTATTAACCAATGATTGTAATCTAACTTTAACCTCACATTGAATCACCATTATGCACGTGTAAATTGGACCAAGCTACGACTGGGTTTTGGAAGAATCTACATACGACTACAATAGATTATTTCTGTATTTACAAAATGAATTCACTGTTGCAATTAATATTGGTGCGTTGAGGTGTGGGGGGGATTGATTAAAAAAAATGTGTTAAAGTGATGGTATAGGAATTGATGATAGGCTAGGTTAAATAGGACAACGAGTCACCGAGGCCATTTGTCTCCTTAAAAAACAAAACAAATAAAAAGAAAATACCTGCAACTTGTATCACGAACTATTCACTAGGAACCAATTAGTCATTAATGGTGAAATTAATATTGAATTAGCTATTTTAGGATGCCTTCAGTGCTGTGCTGTCATTATTACAAATAAAATCTGAACTCTATCACCACAGCGATGAGTGAAAATGATTCAGGCAGTGACGCCTCAGCCAGAGATCTCCAATTTCAGCTGTTTGTTCCGACGAACTTCAGCGGCATGAAGTTCCTGCAAGGGGACAAAGTTAGAAAAACAAACAAACAATCAAAGCCAATGCAACTTTTGCCAAGCTCGTTATTCCTTCCCAGCATCGGAGCGCTTCGTGTTACTAGTACGTGCCCATACGTGCAAAAAAAAAAACAAAAAAAATTCAAACTGCTTGCCAGAAACAACAACACAGGCCGTTCCTTCGCTCTCGCGTGCGCCAACGTATTTTGCCTTTTCGCAATGTCATCGCAAGGAAAAACACAAAGAGAAGAGAAGAGAAAAAAAGAAAACAAAAAAAAAAACGTACGTGCGTGGCCGTACGTGCAAAAAAAAAACTTTCAAACAACCACACAGGCCATTCCTTCGCTCTCGTAAACGTCGACTGGATTGGGGCATTGTGTTTATCTCTAAATTCGCATAAGAAATCGAGAAATTATTAGAATACAGTCAGTCATCACAATCCGGAAGTCCGTACGTTGTAACCTGAAAAGGGGAACGCGCCTTTTCCCCATCGGCCACGCCTATGCAGCGTGTCTTGTCATTGGTTGGTAAATAAATGGCCAAAACTTGGGAACCATTTGTCCGATTAATATCAAACCTTGAAAAGGCACATCCACAGGTCCCCAGCAATATACCTGGCAAGTTTCAATTAGATCGGACCAGAGGTTGTCGAGAAACAGCGGTCACAGACACACACACACACACACACACACACACACACACACACACACACACACACACACACACACACACACACACACACATACACACACACACACACACACACACACATTTGTGGAATTATAGATAGACTAGCATAACCCGCACTCTTCGCGACATGTTGGGGTGGGTGTGTTTGAGAAAGGAACTGATGCAGAGTATCAGTAGTAATTTTACTTTATTGCAGTAAGTGGAATAAGATTTCACTGTTTCAGAACCATTTTTAGGTCATCTCTTCGAGCATGACCTAATAATATTGTTGTTGAGAGCAGAGGTGACGATCCGTCCGTCCGTCCGTCCGTCCGTCCGTCCACAATGAAGTTGAAGCGGGAGATCTGGTCATTAGTGATCCTGATAGAGGTCGATGAGACGTACACGATGGTATGACTTTCAAGGTCACCGAAGGTCAATGTCAAGGTCAAGGTCACGAGGCCTTTGAAGTTGCGAAAATGACGATTTTCAACATCTATCTCCTCCTACATTTCTCAAGCAATCTTGAATTTGATTGTAGCAAATGAATCTATGGGACAATATCTAAATTTTGATCGGACGGGATTTTCGATATTCGCTTTCGTTTTCGTGTCACGTGACTTCAAAGTTGGCAAAAAATGCGAAAATGACGATTTTCATGCGAAAATGACGATTTTCAAAATCGATCTCCTCCTACATTTCTCAAGCGATCTTGAATTTTATTGTAGCAGATGAATCTATGGGACAATATCTAATTTTTTTTGGGCCGGATTTTCGATATTCGTTTTTGTTTTCGCGTCACGTGACTTCAAAGTTTGCAAAAACTGCCCTACCTTGAGGAGGCTATATATTTTCTCGCAGAGATGACCGTCACTCCCACACGGGGGTAATTTTATTTCCTTTTTTTGTACCATGCACCTCATATGGTCTTTGAGATAATGTAAGCTGAATATCACGTTACTCGAGCGCAGAACAAAGTCGAAGATAGCGCGACACGAAACCACAAACTCGGAAATAATATACAAGATGTTAATTTTTTTGTCTCACCCCGAAGTGGATGCGAGACTATTGCAATGCCCGTGTGTGTGTGTGTGTGTGTGTGTGTGTGTGTGTGTGTGTGTGTGTGTGTGTGTGTGTGTGTGTGTGTGTGTCCACGTCCATATATTTTCGTTCTAAAAATGTTTTTCTCTACAACCGCTTGTTCGATCGATGCTAAACTTTGAACATAGGAGGAAACCCCCCCCCTTTCCATGGACAATATTTTATTAACTCTGACATCATAGGTCATATGGTATGGCAGCCATATTGGATTAAAGGGGAAAAATTTGGACATCATTTTCTCCGAAACCACTCAACGGGAAAAAATTTAAACTTGGAATATGTCATAAACTCCCAATGGGGTATATTGTGTGATGACGATGATGTCATCACTGAAGTCATATTCCTGCCATAATTGGTTGAATTGAAATCCTTGCCCAAAAAATCTGAAACTTCACTTATCTGATCTATGACCGGATGTGAGTGAGTGATTCAATCTATGACGTTCATAACCCATGCCAACAAAGTATGTGACATCGTAGGGTGCATGAATGATACGGGTATGTGGGCCATAATAGTAGAGTGCTCAGTTAACGATGGTATGTTTGTTCAACGTGAAACTATGTGCTCTCTACGTGTGCCGTTCCAGTAATGACCTGCCTTGTGTTCTTCTTTCATATGGCAGTGTCATCAAAACACAAAACACGACTGCCCTATGTAAAATAAATTATTTGATGCGTCATTGATGTAAGATCTTTCAGTGAGCTCAGCACCTTTTCTTGCAGGCGTTCCTTGAGTGCGGCAAGCAGTGCCTCACGGTTTTCCTGGTTCATTTCCATCTTGTAGGTGAGCCTTTCTTCAGCTACTCGGCTAAAGTTGTTGTTTTCCTCTTGCACTTTGTGGATGACGGAACGCTCATGTTCCCGGCGCTTAGCCAGTGCCATCAGTGCCTGTGTTTCCTGGAACTGTTCAAGAAGAGCAGCAGCAGCAACAACAACAACAACAACAACCGCTATGGCAGCAAAACTTTAATGGAGAAATAATAAAAGCAAAATAAAATGAGAGCAAGGGAAGAGCACAGAAAATTAACAAGAGTGCAGGACAATGTAGAAAGCAGGGAAGATTGGGAAAAGGTACAGGAAAGCAGGGAAGAGAATGCAAGAGTCGTGAAGCTTGGTAGGATGGTGAAAGTAGAATGGTGAATGAGATTGAAGGAAAATAGAGAAGAGTGAGGGAGGCATGGAACATTACGGCGGAGTATGAGAGGGATCAAGAGAGTGGTGAAATGCTAATTATTGTGATAAGTTGACTTTTCATTTCTTAATGAATGAGAAACAACCGCTTCCTTTGGGAAGAGCCCAGGGAAGGGGAGGGCAGAGTGGGAGAGGTGGGGTCGGGGTCAGAAAAATAATCCACCCTGTCTGCAGCAGGTGTCAGAAAACCACTTGCGCTGTGGCACGTGTACAGGTGAAAATGAATGTCAGGAATGAAAGTAGACGTAAACAAAATGAAAGATTAAAAGAAAAGAGCTTTATGAGAGATACAAACATTTGGTGAGGTTCCAGTTCAACATGGTTTCGTGAAAAGCTAATTTATGTGGTGATGAAGTCATCAAAGGCTTATTACCTGTCGCCGCCTCTGAGCATCCTTGAGTTTCTTCATGATGTGCTCATATAAAGCAACTTGCTTGCGGGAAGGTCTTGCAGTGATCTCCGGTGAAGAGTTTGTCGCCGGAGGCTTCAGGGTGATCTCATACGCTTGACCCGAGGCTCGTTTGTTCAGCTCTTTCACCTCCATGTCTTGCAGTGCAGAAAGTGGAGCAATGATGATTATTAAGGTAATTTATTCCAGGCTGGCATTATATATTTTAAGAAAACTCAGTCATTATTTCGAATGCACAGGCAGGCTGCTGTGTACGCACACACACATCCTACACCTTTTCATCATCCACACATCAACTAAGCTTTATTCTTCACATAATTGGCATTGTGTTTTGAAAAATCTCCTTCAACCAAAAATTGTATCCATCAAGAAACTCTTGACTCATCTGAATTTTTTGGGTTCCACTCCAGAGTTTATGGTTTTGTAGAGGTACAGCAGCCTGAAAAAGTATTCACCATACCAATAATGCCACATCTATATTATAAAAAGAGCTGGTGTCTGTCTGTTTGTTTGTCGTTTTATAATTTGAGAAGGGATCAACAGATTTTAATAAATCCAATGAGCGTAGAATAAAAAAAAGAAAAGGTCTGTTTGTGTATGGATACACAGGCACATGTATCAAAACTGCAAACGTCAACTTGTGACGCTGGTTATCCCCGAACAGAGGGAAGGATCTCCCAGGAATCCTTTTTTGTTCTGGTCCCATAGATTAACCATCGCAGTAAAGATTGGTATTCCTGTTAGTCAAGCGATGGGTCATTTATGCTAATTTACATGACATGTGAATTATGTAAGAACATTTTTTCCAAATGAACTTTTTTATTCATAACTGAAGAGATCAAACTGAACACTGTTGGAGTTGAAGGAGGTTACATATCAGGAATACCTGCAAAAAACATGCAGAAATCAAAATTCAGGTCAGGTCAGGTATGGGAGCATGTGCGAGAACAGCGCGTCTCTGCGTCCACTTTCCACCGGTACTCCAGGGGCCTCCGTCTGGCCATCCCCCAGGCAGATGCCAGGCCCATCCCCATCTCCTTGAGATGATGGTCAACCTGCTGCAACCATGAGGCACGTGGTCGGCCCACTGGCCTCCTCCACTCATGAGACTCCCTCGCTGAGAGAATCTGGTGAACAGGATCAGCGTCAGGAAAACGAGCCACATGTCCATACAGCTGCAACTGACGCTCACGGACTATGCAGGTAACAAATCTCATCCGAGTCTCTCTCAGCAACCGCTCGTTGGACACAAAGTCCGACCAGCGACAGCCAAGGATTCTCCGAAGAGACCTGGTACCAAAGGAATTAAGTCTCCATCTAAGATCCTTGGTCAGAGTCCAAGTCTCGCATCCATAGAGCAAGACTGGAAGTACCAAGGACCTGAAGACTCGGACTTTCGTCCTCCCGCACAGGTACCGGCAGCGCCACACCCCATGATCCAGTGAATCCATGACTCCCCAGGCCCGACCCAGACGTTGATTGACCTCTGACTCACAGCCAGCAGAGACATGAATATCACTGCCAAGGTAAGTGAATCTCTCCACGACCTCAACATCCTCACCACAAACAGACACAGACAGGACAGCAGCATCCAAGATGTCACCGAAAGCCTGGATCTTAGTTTTGACCCAGGAAATCCGTAATCCCAGCGGCTCCAACTCCTCATTCAGCACCTCGAGGGCCCCCAAGAGGATGTCTAAAGTCTCCGCAAAGATGACTGCATCATCTGCAAAATCAAGGTCCGAGATCTTGACATTCCCAAACAATGCACCACAGCTTGATCTCTCTGACATCCTCCTTAAAATCCAGTCCATACAAGTGCTGAAAAGTGTGGGGCCAGTACACACTCCTGATGAACTCCAGTAACAACTAGAAATAAGTCAGAGATGGTACCACCACACTTCACAGCACTCTCAGTACCAGAGTAGAGTTCAGACATCAGATCGATCAGTTTTGTTGGCACCCCACGAAGACCAAGAATCCTCCAGAGGGCATCCTGATTCACTGAATCGAACGCTTTACAGAGATCAACATAGGCTGCAAGCAGGCCCTGCCAAACCCTCGTCTGCGTTCGGTGAGGACACGAAGGGCAAGGATACGGTCAATCGTTGACCTCTTTGGTGTAAAGCCTGACTGCTCTGGACGCTGGTGCTCAAGCAGATGGTGGCGAACCCTGTCAAGAATTATCCGAGCAAAGACCTTGCCCGGCACTGAGAGCAGCGTCACCCCTCGGTAGTTGTTGCAGTCTTGGCGATCACCCTTCCCTTTCCAGAGAGGGACAACAAGGCCTCTCTTCCAGTCAGTTGGGATGATGCCTGTGTTCCAGGCAGAGCACAAAACTGCATGCAACGACACGAGTGCAGCATTTCCACCAGCCTTGAGAAGTTCAGCATGGATGCCACAGATCCCTGGAGCTTTGCCCCGTTTCAACTGGTTTACCGCAGCCCGTGTTTCCACAAGCGAAGGTGGACCACAGTTGATTCGAGGGTCAGCAACAGGGATTGTAACACCCTTGACGTCCAACTCGACAGTTGGGGGATCAGCCTGGTACAACCGCTCAAAGTAACCGGCCCAGCGGGCCTTCACTTCAGACTCCTCTGTCAAGAGCCTACCATTCTCTGCTCGAACTGCAGTGCTCCGAGGGATGGGCTTGGATGAATGCGCGAATTTCCCTGTAAGCGGGACGAGAATCACCTGTCCACAGGTGATGCTCTACCCCCTCACAGATTCCTCGCACATAGGCCTCCTTGTCCACCCTCAGTGCACGTACAGTTTTACGCCTCAGCTCCCTGAACAGCTCAGCTCTGCCATTCAGCCTGGCCCTGCGACTCTGGTCAATGGTATCCAGTGTCCCTTGAGAGACAAAATTTTTCTTTGCCCTGCGGTGAGCTCCAAGACATCCACCAGCAACATCAAGGACGGTGGTCTTGAAGGCACTCCACAACTCTTCAGGACCCCCCAAAGCACCCAGACCCCCCAAGTGTCCACTCAGCCTGTTCGTAAACTCCTCAGCTACTCTCTCATCCCTGAGCTTGCCAACATCCAGCCTAGGCTGGGATGGTACCATTCTCCAGGATTTAAGGTGCAGCTTTAGAGTTGCTTCAACAAGCCTGTGGTCAGTATTGAGGAACTGAGCACTCCGGTAGACCCTGCAGTTCTGGATCATCCTCCAACGACCGTCAATGAGGACATGGTCAATCTCCTTTGCCACACCGCCAGCGTTGGAATACCAAGTCCAGCGATGAGCTTGTGGATGCTGAAACCATGAACCAGCCACCCTAAGTCCATGACTTCTTGCAAAGTCAAGAAACTTAGTGCTATTCTGGTTCATAGTTCCTGACCCATGGGGACCAACACACTCCTCATAACCATCCCTCTCAGTTCCAGTCGATGCAGTGAAATCCCCTAAGACTAGAAGTGTATCTCGTCTGGGGCACTGATCAACCACAGACTCAAGTGTGGCGTAGAATGCATCCTTCACGGTGAGATCACTCGCCCCAGTCGGAGCATAAACAGAGACCAGGGAAATGACACCTAAGGAGTGACGAATCCTTAATCTCATGATACGCTCATTGACCGGTGTTACATCAATTATCATTGGGGTCAGCTTATTGGACACAGCTACAGCAACTCCTTGGGTATGGTAACCATTAGAGAGACCAGACCAATAGTAGGTGTAACCACCCACCATTATCTCGCCGCAATCCGGTCTCCGAACCTCAGAGAGAGCTGCAATCCCGATGTCCAAACGCTTGAGCTCAGATGATAACAGAGACAGGTGATCATCCTCTCTTAGGGGTAGAACATTCCAGGCACCCACTTGAAGGGACCACCACAGGTTAACCCAAGGAGAACGCCGTCTGGTGGACGACACCTCAGCACCACCCCGACACACTCTCCCGCAATCTGACCCAGGGATGTTACCGCGTGGTTTCCCTCCTATCATCAAAGATTGGGGGTCCCGAAGGCTTTGCCCCAATCCCGTCATCCGGTGAGCTGCCCTGCGAAGGGAAGCTGCACAGGAGGTACTCCCACGGAGTGGGTTTTCAGATTTTTTTGCGTTTTTGCGTTTTGCGGAATGAAGGGTTTTACGGTGGCCGGAGTGCAAATCCTGTCACCAACCTCCTCATAAAAAGTAACCCAACTGCAGGAGGACGCCTGCATACACAGTTGGGCACTAGATATGGATGGCCGTTGGCTCACAAGGAGCTCCTCTGCCCTTTGACAGGTTTTGTTTTTAATCCTGCTGGGTGTCCATATCCAAACACCCTCCTCACCAGAAAACCTGGTGGGGGAGACGGTTTAGTCGCCGACAACCCGACCATGGAACAGGTTAGTACAGGTTTACATGGTACCTGTAGCAGGTCACAGATCGAACCTGACCTGATCAAAATTCACTGGTTTTAAAAATATTCAGTCCCTCATGTCAGTACTTGATGGAAGAACCTTTTGTAGCAATGACTGCTACGAGTATTTTTGGGGAGGTCTCTACCAGCTTTGCACAGTGAGATTATGAAATCTTTGCCCATTCTTCATGTGAAAATTGTTCGAGTTCTGCCAAGTTTGATGGGGATCGTCGATGGACTGGAATCTTCAAGTCTCTCCTACTCAGTTTCTATCCTACTCAATGTGAAGCTCCTACTCAGTTTCAGATTAATGGCCGACTCAAGCAGGTTTTCATCAAGGATTCTCCTGCACTTCACACCATCCATTGTCCCTTCTATCTCGCCAAGCTTGCCACTCCCTGCTGATGAAAAGCAGCCCCATAACATGATGCTGCCACAACCATGCTTGACGGTCGGGGTGGTGTCGACTCAGTGATGTACAGTGTTAGACTTGTGCCAGACTTAACACTTTCAATTTAAAACAAAAAGTTCAATTTTTGTCTCGTCTGACCACAAAACCTTTCTCCGCATGCCTGCAGTATAATTAAGATACTTTTTCACAAACTTCAAATGAGCTTTGAGATGAGTCTTTTTCTTTCAGTGATGGCTTCTTTCTTGCCACCTGTCCATCGAGGCCAGCTTTGTGAAGGGAACGAGATATTGTTGATTGATGAACATTCACCACCACTACAGACATAGAGCCTTCATGTTGGATTTACAGTGACATCCCAAACCAGTTTCCTGCTTGCCCGGCTGCTGAGTTTAGATGGGCGTTCTGATCTGGGTAGAGTCTGGGTTGTACGATACGTCTTCCACTTCTTAATGATGGATTTCACCGTACTCAGAGGGATGAGTGAATGAAATCTTCTTATAACCCTCTCCTGAATGATGCTTCTCCACCACTTTATGTCTGACTTCTTTGGAAAGCTCCTTGATCTTCATGTTTGCCTTGTTGGTTGACCGAGTGAGTTGCACCTAAAACCTCCCTGGATAAGTGGAGGAGCTTAATTTTTAAGTTAAACCACTGATTACCTATGGGTGAAACCGAATACACTCATTTTGTAACCTTTCAAACAAATAATTTGCTCCTGAAGTAATTTAGGGATCATTGGGCAGAGGATTTGAATACTTATGCAACTGAGAATAATCTGATTTTCTCTGTCAATCAAACTTATTCACATTTTTTTTACTTTATCACTTTTGAGTAGTTTGTGAAGACTACATATATTAAGTTTGATTTGAAAGCATCATTAAATAAGCTCAGGGGGCATCAAAATGTGAAAACTGTGGAGGGGGATGAATATTTTTGCGGGCCACTATATATTGTAAAGGCCTCGGTGCACTGTACACGTTTTCTCCAACTTTTTTTGGTGTGCAACATAAAGTGGAAAATGTATGCTGAGAGTTGTGAAGGTCACAGACACATTGTAAAAAAAAAAAAGAGCATTTTATGATCCAATGCAGCCAATCAGCATGAAGATCATGATCATCAACAAGGAAAACATGATGTGGTGCTGGGGGAGGTGGCTCAAGAAATATGTACACTATATTCTGTAACTTCTCTGTCCTAATTGAAGCCTCAACCAACCATCTCATTGAGTGCTGTCACATGACAGTTAAACGATTGGCAAACATGTGCGTGCAGTTGTGAAACTGAAGGTTTCCCAAAAGTTGTGTAGTTGTTGTGAATATTCTTTGCATAAAAGTTGCATTGTGTACATTCGCTTTATAAACGATTGAAAAACGAGGCACAAAGGGTAGATCTTAATATTATTATTGCTGGTTAATCTTGAGGATATTTAGTGCAATTAAATTTGAATTGTTTCACTTTTGAAACACCCCGCTCCAAATGTGTCAGCAAGGGTCTCTACCATGGAAATGTATATGATTATATAGTTATTGCCTGGTAGTAATGATGAGTGCTATTGCCTAGGAGTAAGCAAGCTAGTAATGATGAACTTCATGCGTGGAGCACAAGCAACATTTTTCACCGAACATCATAACAAAGTCAATTAAATTATGTATCATGCTCCAAACGCTATTTAATTGTTTGTTTGTTTTTTTCTTCAGGAATTCAATCGCGGTGCTTGAGGACACCACTCATATTTAAATATTGAAACTCATAATTTCTGATTTGGTAATAATGAGTCTGTCCTCTGCTTGGTTGATAGATCCTCCCTCTGTAGTCATGAAGAGTTGTTCCCTGAGGAGGTGGCACAATAAAACACAACACAGCCAATGTAAATGCTGTAAAATTATTTGCAGTATTATAAAGTTTCACCTGTTTGTGGTAGGAGTAGAAACCATCACAAATTAAAGTATATAGAGGGGTCCTCTGCACGCCACACACCTCAACAGAATTACTTTACCCATATGAGGAAATAACAGGAGTAGCCAGTTCACTACCCCCCACCATCCTCACTTCATAAATGTGAGCAGGTACAAATTCAGTAATCAAATTGCACAAAGAAGTTTTCAATGTCAAGTAAATTTATGAAGACATGGTGACAATTTATGATGTGATTAATTCAAATCATTATTTTCCAGTGGTGAGGAGGGTTGTAGAGTTCAAGCATGATCATAAATTCCTTGAAGATGACTTTGGTCAAGGGCCTGGACAACCGACCTCGACTGCCATCACAATACATAAACTTGAACGGGCACTTGATAGAGCGCATACCTCCACCAGGCTGAACAGTTTACGTTTTGTATCCCACGGAAAGGCCGGACCTGGATCCGTACCTGAACCAAAATCGAATCAGCTTGTTCTTGTCATGTAACTGACTCATCCACCCAGTTTTGTCAGAACTCGTCCACACTTTTTGAAAAAACTTAAGCGATATCTTGTTTTTGGCCCCATCTCTCAACGTTGAAGAATCACTTAAATAATTAAAAAATTATCAGATCCGGAATCAGATCTTCACTAAAATTGAATCAATTCATCGTTGTCAAACACCCATTCTGCCCAACAAATTTTGTCCGAATCCATCCTTAAAAAATTTTGAGATGTCGTACCACATATCAATTTTTAGCCAAGTCTCTCAATGATGACAAATCACTGAAAAAAATCTCTTATCCGTATTCGGAACCGGATCTTCACCAGAATCGAATCAATTCTTCCTTGTCGCGCATCTAACCTGTCCACAAAGCTTCACCCAAATCCGTCCACAACTTTATGAGATATTGTAATTTATATCGTTTTTATCCCGATTTCTCAATGGTGAAGTATCTGAATGTTGTATTTAACTTCAAAAATTTTAACTTTTAAACTTTAAAAAAAATTATACTATCTGGATCCAGATTCGGATCTTCACCAAAATCCAAGAAATTCGTCCTTGTCACACAACCAACTTGCCCCCCAAATTTTGTCAAAATCCATCCACAACGTTTTGAGATATAGTGCTCACAAAGAGACAGTGGTGAAAACGTAACTTCCATTGTGGGGGGGGGGGGGGTTGGATGGGGCGAGGATCCATGGGGCAACCATGCTGGGTCAGGTTGTCGTGGTGTGTGTTGGGGTGGTGCTGAGGTGTCAACCACCAGACAGCAGTCTCCTTTTGTTAACCTGAAGAGGTCCCTTTGAGTGGGTGCCTGGAATGTCCTCACTCTAAGTGAGGATGATCACCTGTCTCTACTGTCATCTGAGCTGTCGTGTCTGAACATTAGTATTGCAATACTTTCTGAGGTTCGGAGACCAGATAGGAGTGAGATAATAGTTGGTGGCTACCCACACCTACAACTGGTCGGGTCGATCTGATGGTTACCATTCCCAGGGAGCTGTGTCAAACAAGCTGACTCCTATGGTAATTGAGGTAACACCGGTCAATGAGCATAATATGACTGAAGATTCGTCACTCTCTGGGTGCCATTTCCCTCGTCTCTGTGTATGCTCCAACTGAGCTGAGTGAGATCACTGAGAAGGAGACATTCTATGCCGTGCTTGAGTTGGTGTTTAATTCGTGCCCCAGGTGAGATACTCTTCCAGTGTTGGGGGGTTTCAATGCATCGACTGGCAGAGATAGGGATGGCTATGATACATGTGTTGGTCCCCATGGGTCTGGAACTGTGAACCAGAATAGCACTAATTCCTTGACTTCGCAAAATGTTGTGGACTTATGTGGACTCACGGTGGCTGGTTCATGGTTTCAGTGCCCACAGCTGCATCCCTGGACTTGGTATTTCAATACTGCTGGTGTGGCAAAAGAGATTGACCATTCTCGTTGATGGTCACTGGAGGTTTCTCCAGAAGTGTAGGGTCCACTGGAGTGCTCAGTTTCTCAGTACGGATCAGAGGCATGTTGTAGCAACTCTGAAGCTGTGGCTCAAATCCAAGAGAATGGTACCATCCCAGTCTCGGCTGGATGTTGGCATGCTCATGGATGAAAGGGTAACTGAGGAGTTTGTGAACAGGTTGAATGGGGTCTAAAGTGTTTGGGTGTTTCAGGGGACCCAGGAGAGTTATGGAGTGCCTTCAAGACGACCATCCTTGATGTTGCTGGTGGGTGTCTTAGAACCCAACGTCAGCTGAAGAGGAACATTGTCTCCCAAGGGACACTGGATACCATTGGCCAGTGTTGCAGGGCCAGGCTTGATGGCAGAACTGATCTGTTCAGGGAGCTGAAGAGTAAAACTACATTCGCTGAGGGTGGCCAAGGAGGTCTATGTGTGAGAAATCTGCCAGAGGGTAAAGCATCGTCTGTGTTTAAGTGATCCTCATCCTGCTTCCAGAGGAATCAGTGCATTGCGTTGCTCCATGTCTCTCCCTCGCTGTATTGTGTTTAGAGAGGAGGGTGGTGGCTCTTGACAGAGGCCTGCTGTGCCAGTTACTTTGAGCAGCTGTCCCAGGTTGACCCACCAGCTGTTGAGTTACATGTCAGGGGTGTTGCTAACTCTACTGCTGACAGTCCAATCAACTGTGACCCACCTTCATTGGTGGAAACACAGGCTGCGGTGAACCAGTTGAAAGAGGGAAAAGCTCCTTGGATCTGTGACATCCATGTTGAACTTCTCAAGGTTGGTGAAAATGCTGTACACGTGTTGTTGCATGCAGTTCTGTGCTCTGTTTGAGACACAGGTATCATCCCTACTGATTAGAAGAGGGTCTTTATTTCCCTGTCTGGAAAAAGAAGGGTGATTGCCAGAACTGCAACAACTACCAAGGAGTGATGCTCCTCTCAGTGCCGGGTAAGGTCTTTGCTCGGATAATTATTGATAGGGTTTGCCACCATGTGCTTGAACACCAGTGCTGAGGGCATTCTGGTATTAATGTAAAGGAGGTCAATGATTGACTGTATCTTTGCTCTTCGGGTCCTCACTCAATGCAGGCAAGGATCTCAGCAGGGGTTGCTTGTAGCTGATGTTGATCTCCACAAAGCGTTTGATTGAGTGAACCGGGATTCCTTCTGGAGGATTCTCGGTCTTTGTGGGGTGCCACCAAAACTGATCAATCTGATTTCTGAACTATACTCTGGTACTGAGAGTGCTGAGGTGTGGTGGTTCCATCTCTGACTCATTTCCAGTTGTCACTGGAGTTTGTCAGGGGTGTGTACTGGCCCCAAAACATTTCAGCGCTTGTATGTCCTGGATTCTTGGGAAGATGTTGGAAAGATCTACAGTAGCTATGGTGTATTGCTTCAGAATGTCAAGCTATCTTCCCTTGATTGCACAGATAATGCAGTCATCTTTGCGGAGGCTCTGGACATCTTCATGGGGGAATGAGGAGTCGGAGCCGCTGGGATTATGAGTCACTTGGGTCAAGACTAAGACGCAGGCTTCCAATGACATCTTGGATGCTGTTATCTTGTCTGTACCTGTCTGTGGAGAGGAAGTTGAGGTCAGAGAGATTCACTTGCATTGTCAGTGATAATCATGTCTCCGCAAGTTATGAGCTAGAAGTCGATAGACGTCTGGGTCGGGCCTGGGGAGTCATGGATTCACTGCACCAAAAGGTGTGGATGTGTGGTCCTGTCAGGACCTGTGCAGGAGAATGAAAGTCCAAGTCTTTAAGTCCTTGGTGTTTCCAGTCCTACTCTACCAATGTGAAACTTTAACTCTGACCAAGGATCTGAGGCAAAGACTTAACTCCTTCAGCACCAGGTCTCTGTGGATAATCTTTGGCTATCGTTGGTTGGACTTTGTACCTCACGACCATTTGCTGAGAGAGGCTTAGATATGATTTGTTACCTGTATAGTCTGTGATTGTCAGCTGTGGCTACATGGCCATGTGGCTTGTTTTCCTGATGCTGATGCTGCTCTCCAGATTCTCTCAGCAAGCCTCATAAGTGGAGGAGGCCAACGGGCTGACCTCATGCCTTGTGGTTGCAGCAAGCCGGCATTCCAAAAAATCAATTTCTGCAGGCATGGGTACTACCAAGGGGTAATGTGTTTCATGTATCAGGAATAAGCTCCAGGAGATGGGAATGGACTAAGCAGAGGCCCCCGGAGTACCAGCAGAAAGTGGACACAGCAATGTGCTGCTCTAGTGCATGCTCCCATACCTGACTTGACCTCTGCTCTTTCAGCCCTCTAACTCTCCCCAGCTCCTCCAGGATGCACACGTCTTTTTCAGTAACCCTCTCAAGGTTAAATTCCCAAATTACAGGCTTACTGTATATCTCCACTCATTTGTTCCTCTTTTCTCCCACTTGTGGAACTCCAGGGCTTCAAGCAGCCATTGCACCATTATCTCAGAGAAAAAGATAATGGGTAGAGATGGATGATGATGTTTTTGCACCCCAATCAATCACTACCCATATTTATCTACCCCCATTAATCCTACCTAACACAACCCGCTCACTTGCAGGTTAATATGCTTCCAATCCTTCCTTTATCTCTCGCTCTGGATCTCTCTTTCTGCTCATTATTTCTCTTACTTGTTATGTCCAACTGTGTCCCCACTGTCAGGTTGAGCCTTTTTAATCTCTCACTCTTCCATGAGTCCACATCTTGTATACACCTCGTAATAGGCATCCACAACCATCCTTGACCATGTTGTCGAATGTTGGCCAAGGCCTTCACTTTTTTTCTTCTGCCCTCAATTTTTCACTTTTAAGTTTGTTTTCTCCATGGCCACTTGAGCCATTGGCACAAAAACTTTCAACATTGGAATGTTACACATGGAGAATTGTTTTTGACAAAGTTACATGGTAATTTGATGGAAAATGCGGCCGGCATTCCAAAAAAATCAGTTTCTACAGGAATGTGTTGCAAAGTGTTTCACGTATCAGGAATAATTGGCCTCAACCTCACTACGCCCGGCATCATCTGAAAAACATGGTTAGGGCTAAAAAAAAAAAAAGCTAGTTTAATATGACTCTTGTCTTCTGAAGTCTTGAAAGCTGATGGACTGTCACACTGAATGAGAGTAAGAAAACCACAAAAAAAATACTTTTGGCAAAGATAGAAGCAAAGAGAAAAATAAATGAGAAAGAAAGAAAAGAAAGAGTAAATAATACTCATTATAAAAATAAAAATAAAAATAAATGAACAAAGGCCATGAAAGATTATGGTAGATTTGGGTAGAATGGAGGTGAAGATAAACCAAGGTTTTATTCACAAGGAAAATGTTTTGTTTTTTTTATAAAGAAAGGGAATCTAATGCACATTTTATTCACTTTGAAATACAGGCCTCACCTTGAAAGTGGTAAATGGACTTTTGAGGTGGCTCACTGTAGAAACAAGAGCAAAGGATGGAGATCATAGATAACTCCTTCATCTTGTCCTTGTAAGCTGCAACAGATGGACTAAATCAGGTACAATTAACGCAAGACAAAATTGAAGAGGGAGCTGGACAAAATACAAGAAGGAAAAGAGCAATCAGAGATAAAACTTTAAGCTATAAGTAGAAAGTTTCAAAAATGAAGTTGCATTGCCAAACTGACTGAATGTATGAACACGGCTAAGGTTGGTGATTCACTGATGTGGACCCATGGTCGAGTTTGTGGTTCCTCCATTGGAATAGGTTTTTGGCTGAAAGGATCAAAATCTCGATGAAAAATTGAGTTGAGCAGATGGTCCAGTTTGTTCGAAAATCTCTCAATAGCTTACAAGTTAATAAGGTTTTAATTTTAAGTATACAACTATTTTTTAAGTTTTCAATGAAAATAAAGTTCAGTTTCGGGTGTTGTTGAATTAGTATCATTGACACCATCCTTTAAATGTGAAAGTAATAATTTAGGAATAGCTTGTGCTGGTCAATGGATGATTATTGTGTTTGTCAGTTGACCAACTATATATCGCCCCTGTGTTGCCAACACTGCACCAACATAAACTAGTCTAATATAACCAGAACATTTTGCCTCAAATTTAACCATGTTGATTTTGAACTTTGAAGGTGGATTATGGGAAAACTTGTGTGTGCTGAGGTGCACTTCATTCACATGTGTGTAACCATTCCTGAATGTGTATTTCACCCACATCACCTGAAGTTTGAGGTGCCCTGCTCCCAAAGGTACCTGCTTGACAGCAGGCCCAACTCGTCTTAGGCATGGTTTGATAAAAGTGTCTAATTTAACATAACGTTTTCATGCATAACCATAAGTTGATTGCATTCCTTGGATGTGCATGACTGTATTTCTAAGTTAGAGACAATCATCTGATATTTCAAAATAAATATGTGCAGTCTCTTCACCCTGTGTGTTTTTGGTAAGGTCACTAATCACTACTAACTGATCACACTTTTTCTAATCACTACTCCTTATAGAGGAGGATAGTCTGGGTATGATGGGTATCCTGCTAGTTCACATCAGGGATGTACCTAGTATTTGGCACCTGGGGCAGACCCTTCCTTTGGCACCCCCCCCCCCAGCAAACAGGTAATCTGCTTGGCATTGTTATAATAAAAACACGTCTTCAACCACAGAGAAAACATCACCAAGAATAATTTTCAAAAAGATAACAGAAAATCCAATGTCTCGGAACGCCGGCGATTGCACGACTCATTTCCGTGGTGATGTTTTTCCTGCCCATTAACTATTTAATGGAGGAGATTAACTTTTCAGAATGATAGGGTTAACCCATAAAGCTACCATCGTGGCCGAGATGTGTATACAAATGAGTTTAAACTGACGTCAACTCAAAGAACGCATCATGACCTTTCCTGCAATGCAAAATGCTCTGGGAACTGATGAAAACTTGCTTCTAATTGGTGGAGAAAGCTGATGACAAAAAAACAGCATTTCTCGGATTGTGCTTTATATTCAGGGGTTCACACAATTTTTAAAAAGAGATTCTCCAATGAGCGTCAGCAAAAACGGTTTGGTACTCACAGAAACAAAAAATGTCAGCTTTGAGCATGCTCGTCTGCTTTCCCAATCGCCCCTCCGATTTTTAATGCGCCACTCAGTCTTGTATGCGTCTTACTCCTCTGTAAGCGCTCTCTCAGAACGTACGCTCCAGACAAGACACTCACAAACCGCTCTAGTGTTTTCATTCTGGACGCTCCTGATCCTCTTCATCCTCTTCACTCGCGCAATCTCCTTAGTCTTCTTTTTTTAATCCTAAAAGTTATAAACTTACAATACAACTTATAAATTATATTGTTATAATTTATAAACTTAATTTTGTACACTTAAATTTTGAAATCACTGTAAATCAATTACCAGAATTATCATGGAAGAATCTTACCGACACGAGCTGAGAAAAGCCCCTCTTTACTGCATATCTTACCGACACGAATCTTACCGACACGAGCTGCCTCTTCGCTCATGTGTTCTCCTTAGATCTCTTGTTTTTTAATCTAATAAGTTACAAGTTATAATATAAATAATAAACAGAAGAAAAACAATAGGTTATCCAGTCCATTTGACTGGATACCCTAATTATATTCTTATAATTTATAGACTTAATTTTGTACACTTAAATTTGAAATCACAGTATATCAGAATTATTACAGAAGCATCTTATCTACACTCGATGAGGAAACCTTGAATCAAAAGCCTCTGCTGTGCGAGTACGCTTTTGAGCTTTCTGTGCATATTTGAAGTATGCATTTAGTTTTTTTAAAGTTTTTTTATTACCATGCACGAGTACCTGAGTACCAGTTATGTGAACTGCTGTTTATATTGTCTGCTGCTATCGTGCTTTATATGAGGACTCTTGAGGATAAATTAAAAATATAATGATGGTTTTACGATGATATAATGATGGTTTTAGTTACGATGATATAATGATGGTTTTTGTTCTGAGTTACTCTCTTTATTATTGGATAAATAATAATATTATAATGCTACTTGCAACTAAAACCATCATTATATCATTATACTGGTATTTCAACTCTCCCAATGGCACCCCCCCCCCAGACCCCCCATAGTATGCCAGTGGTTCACACACAAATTAATTAATCTAAATGATTCGACAGGTTATCTATATGAATAAATGTCAGTGTGTGTGTGTGTGTGTGTGTGTGTGTGTGTGTGTGTGTGTGTGTGTGTGTGTGTGTGTGTGTGTGTGTGTGTGTGTGTGTGTGTGTGTGTGTGTGTGTGTGTCAGTGTGTTTCCTCCATAACTCTAAAATCCTGAAACCCAATGGCCTGAAACTTTCCATGCATACTAAAGGAACTCCAAGGGAGTGTATTAATAAAAATTGGGTGTTTGCGTTCATTTAAACTCCCCTTTTGAAGGTAATTAACAGCCTTATTTAATTATCCATTATCAAGGCGTCATCCTTGGTCAGCCACTGAGACAGCTCTCTGTCAGCTTGCTGGGGTCTTAATTCGCCATTTTGTTTGGCCTGCTCAACAATGCCTCGACTTGGACCAGGCCACAACGGTTTCTTAATGATAAAGCGCTCAATTTTTTTTTCTTCACTATGCTCACTCATATCATTGAATGCCTCATCTTCATACCTAAGAATCACTGGATACATCGCAATGCTTATAAATGCTCGGAGACACCAGCGTCCATGAGTTTATTTAATTTATACACATGCGAGAAGCTCTAGAATCCCTTAACCTGAGTAAAATTTCGAAATTTAAGCTGCAGAATTCACCTTCACAGCAGTTCCGACTGCTAAAGAGTATTCATTTGTCCAATTCACACATTGTTTGACACTCTCGTTAGTGTTTAATACTATTACGAATTTTGGTCCGCCCGGCGTGCGATCGGCCACGTAACTCAAATCGCGACCACGTCGCCCACCGGAATGGACAATTCAGTCGTGACCCTCCTTGGAACTATCGCCAGGAGCTAGTCATGGGTCGGTCTTTCGACCCCACCACAATCGTGCCAATCGGCCACCCGCGCAGGATAGGGTTGTTTGCCAAACTCGACCGACCTAAGTACCTGCGCGGGTAGTTAACCGGGCGATCGTACCTCGCCGCTGGCCGGCCTAGGACACGAACCACTTAAGCGGTCCGTTCCGTGCTTCAGTGATAACCGAGCGGTGTTATCGCCGGCCCCGACGGATGTGATTATTTACCGGGTGCTTACACCCTTCTACCAATTCCTTCCGTGATGCAAGATGGAACTTTCAAACAAAGGAAAGGACACAACGAAATGGGGAACAGTTCGACAAGCACGTTTATTTCACACACACACACACAAGGCAAGCACATATTCACAGCCATACAGTAAGAATGCAAGGAAAGAATTACTACCGAATACAAGCAAAGGTTTATTTACATGCACTTAAACAGTTTCTACTTTACAAGACACGGCGCCACAACACGCATTCACACAAAAGCAAAGGAAAGACCCCCTCAAAGGCAAGGGAGTCAGACTGGGCCCGTGGGCCTAATGCGCGTGGAACCTGGATGAGCGGCCAGGTCCACGAGACCGAAGGGTCCTACCCGTGCCCTCGTGGCGTGATGACGGGCAAGCCGCAACGTCAGCGTAGCTGCGCCTGGCTTCGTGCCCCTGGCGGGGTCGGCGAGCTCTCTCTGGCACTCCCCTTCTGCCTTTCCCGTCGGCTTCGAGCTCCGTCTCCCGACTCGACTGCCCTGCCGACACTACAGACTTGACTTCGTCTCCCGACACTCCGCCGCTGCCACTCCACTGCTCCCACTTGGTTCTCTGCCGACGTACTGCGCACCTTGACTTCCTGCCGACATACTGCGCACTTGATTTCCCACCGACGTACTGCACCGCTCCCACTTGACTTCCCGCCGACGTACTGCACCGCTTCCACTTGACTTCCCGCCTGACTTCCCTCTGACTTCCCGCCCCGAGCTGCGCCGTGCTCGCACCTATATATCCCGGGGGAGGGCGTATATGTAAATTTCTGGATCACAGCGGGTTCGGAGGCAGGGCTATGCCACCCGATGCTCAGTAATTGGTCAGATGAAATGGGGGCGTGAAGCATTCCTGATCCGATTCTTGAAGCGAAAGGAATGCATTCACAGCCCATGGCACGACATGTGGTAGAAAGGCGGAGGTGGTGGGAGTTTGGTTGTTGGCGGGCGTCGTTTGAGAATGGCGGTGAAGCGATGTTTGCAGGGTGGAGTTGTGGAGGTAAAGAGGCGAAGGTGGTTGTGTTTGAGTTGTTGGCGGGCGTCGTTTGAGAATGGCGGTGAAGCGATGTTTGCGGGATTGAGTTGTGGAGGTAAAGAGGCAAAGGTGGTGGTGTTTGAGTTGTTGGGGGATTATTGGTCCAAAATAATGATGGAGAAAAGAAAAATGGCTATCTCAAAGGATCGCAGCCCTGTGAACACGGGAATTCCCTCTAAACAACGGTGGGGAAATCTCACTACACAATTACTTATCGTCATAACTGATCTAAGGTCCTTTATGGTGTATTGCGAATTTCCACAGCCGTAACAATACGACCAATCGGCGATCCCTAATTGCTTGCCAAAGCCTGCCTTTCCTTATCAACCGTTGCATTGGAGTGTTTTCGTAAGTGCTTAAGCCACTTAGCGAGCGCTCCACAAGCTGCTTGGATATTCGTTTGCAAGCCATGGTGATACATAGTAAAAAAATACCCACACCGTCCCTCTGCACAATACAATCAAAAATACATCTAATGACGTACTAAGTTCAGGCCCCACCTGCCTGTGTTGCGCCCCGTGATGTCGCGTGGTGCCAAGCCTGTCGTTCATTATCAACAGATGGATGGATGGAGAGAAGGAATCGATGGATGAAGGGAAGGAATCGATGGATGGATGGATGGATGGATGGATGGATGGATGGATGGAGGGAAGGGATGGATGGATGGATCAAACGGGTGTTTGTAAGGAATGGCAAGACAGTAGATGGCAGTGTAAATGACTTTTTGTCAGAGTTGTTGTTTTTGAAAATAAAATTACAAATTGACATTCAAGACAATGTCAGGTGATAATGTAAATGAAGTACATATATAAATGAGTGTTTCATTGTCTTCGTTAAATCTGACAAAAGTTTTGGAATGTGACCTTCACCTCAGAGCGGTCATGCTGAGCACCGCCCAGAGATGCTTGGAGACATACCCTCTGGTGGAGTACTTTAGAGGTTATTAGGGGAGAGTTGTTTCCAAAACCCAAGCTCATTGCAGAGCTGCAGGGAATGTAATGGCAGATGAAGGAAAACCAGGTGGGAACTCATTTATTCATTCATTCATCATTCATTCCTTACACCTCATGTTCACTCTGTGAGATTGGAGTATCATGCATTCATGAACAACTGTGGAACTTGCTGTGAATCCATTTTCCATCTCATCCATCCCTTTCCTCCCTCCATATATCCATTCATCCATCCCTTCATCCCATCCATTCATTCCTTCCCTCCATCTATCTGTCCCTTCATCTATCCTTCCCTCCATTCATCCCTTCCCTCCATCCGTCCCTTCCCCCAATCTCTTCATTTGTCCTCACTCCCCCACCCCTCCTCTCTCTCTCTCTCTCTCTCTCTCTCTCTCTCTCTCTCTCTCTCTCTCTCTCTCTCTCTCTCTCTCTCTCTCTCTCTCTCTCTCTCTCTCTCTCTCTCTCTCTCTCTCTCTCTCTCTCTCTCTCTCTCTCTCTCTCTCTCTCTCTCTCTCTCTCTCTCTCTCTCTCTCTCTCTCTCTCTCTCTCTCTCTCTCTCTCTCTCTCTCTCTCTCTCTCTCTCTCTCTCTCTCTCTCTCTCTCTCTCTCTCTCTCTCTCTCTCTCTCTCTCTCTCTCTCTCTCTCTCTCTCTCTCTCTCTCTCTCTCTCTCTCTCTCTCTCTCTCTCTCTCTCTCTCTCTCTCTCTCTCTCTCTCTCTCTCTCTCTCTCTCTCTCTCTCTCTCTCTCTCTCTCTCTCTCTCTCTCTCTCTCTCTCTCTCTCTCTCTCTCTCTCTCTCTCTCTCTCTCTCTCTCTCTCTCTCTCTCTCTCTCTCTCTCTCTCTCTCTCTCTCTCTCTCTCTCTCTCTCTCTCTCTCTCTCTCTCTCTCTCTCTCTCTCTCTCTCTCTCTCTCTCTCTCTCTCTCTCTCTCTCTCTCTCTCTCTCTCTCTCTCTCTCTCTCTCCCTCTCTCACCCCTCTTCCAACTTTCATGAAGTGAAAAAAAATATGTGGTTCTACTAAGATTCCACAAGTAGTTTTGTTGTGGTTTGGAGGTGGTTATGTTGGGCTGTGGAATTTGTTGTGTTGTGTTTTCTGCCCGGACTGTCAGGGAGTGTGTGGGTTGGGCAGATGAGCACTTTATTGGTATTCGTTTGAATTTTGGGATTTGGCTCGGGTTAAGAGATTATCGTGCTCATCGCATTTTGGTTGGGAAATGTTAGGTGGCATGAAACACTGGCATCTCCAGGTATTTATAAGTATTGCAGATAGGGTGCGATTGGCTCTAGGGTCTCTTGCCCTGAGCCAAGTTTCAGGGTTTGGACTGCGGAATTGGGCTTTGGGCTGATTCTGGCTGCTGGGGGGGGGGGAGGTGTTTGTTTGTCTGGCTCACAGGTTATTTGGCACTCTGAGCATCTCCGGTGGTGTGTGACCCCCTCGGAGAGATGCAGTTCCAGAGCGGATAAAAAGGGTGGCAGCCGCAGTTCAAATTGCATACCTCAAGGGAAGTCCATGTTACAATCTCTTTAAAAATGGTGCATGCTGTTTCAGAGTCATGGCATGAGGCACATATGGCTGCCGAGGAAAAATCCTGGATGGGTCATCGTTCCGATGCAGGATATTCGAATGGCCCATTTCACAGAGCAGGTACTCATTTTGCCAACCTCATATAATTCATCGTCCATATACTGATGTTTCCCAATGTGCTTGTCCTGCATTTTACATAATATGTACTTTCCATGTCATCAGTCATAGAGGCTGGATAAAATGTTTGGCCTGGCATCACATGTGAACTACACTAGTCCATGAGAGGAAGATTATGTAGGAGTGATGCTGTTGTGGGGAAAAGTAGAGGAGGTCAAGGAAAGGTGCCATTGTGATAGTTACTTTTTAATTCAGAAGGTATCCATGAAGGAGAAGACAAAAAATGTAAGTTAAAACTGCTCTAAAATGATACGTGGGTACCATCCAGGTGGGTGCTGGGTTGAGAAGGAGACCGATAGGCTTGACAGTGGTAGTATTGATCGACATCAGTATCATTGAGCTGATTACCACCACGCTGGACACATCAATGTTGCTGAATCCACAGTGTTTGTGTCATCATATTTGTGTTTTATCTTCAGTAGAAGAGGCACTACTGTATGCATGTGCTCTTTATTGTGTTTTTTATTTGGGGGGGGGGAGGAAGGAGGCATTGCGATGATAGCTTGGATGCCACATGCTCACCTTTTGAGTTGTCATGTGCTCACGATAAACAAGCAGGCAGACATTGCTTAAGTGATTGCAGCATTCATCAAATGGGGCAATCACATTAGGAGAGGCTTCTCTCTGCCAGCATTTGCTGATGGAATTTAAAGATGAAACGGTATCTTTCACAACATTATGCCGTTCTGTGCCGGCACCGTACCTAATGTCCAAATTCCTGCCTTAACCAGCTGTGCGGTTCATGTCAGTTGTCTTCAAGCAGTGGCCCCCAAAAGAAGAAGAAGGAGAACCGATCCTTTTTGCATCTTCGGACGCACAGGGCTGCCGAGGTAGTTTTTCCATTGGTTAGGAGGCACAATCCTGGACGGGTCTCCACTCTGACGCAGGATGCTCGTAAGGCTCATTCTTCCCAGAAAGCTGGTCCTTATTTTGTAGACCACGGAAGGATGACAAACACACTCAACCCACCTGGTGTTATTTAACGGTAAGACAGGGCTTTGAACTCAAGACCCTGAGCTCTAAGTCATCCACCTTTACGGTTGAGCCAACACGAGGCTTATGTTGTTGTAAAACAAGGATACACAAGGATACACAAGGAAGTTGCAAGCAGAAGAAGGCCATTTGGCCCATCAAGCTGCATGTGCTACATCAACACCACATTAATTAAATACAACATTTTATCACCTTAAATTCACTGGGGGTGAGAATGTCGGCATGGAGGAGTGGGGATAAGGACAGTGGGGGCAAAGCAAGCACAGACATCACCAGTGTTTTATACACATGGACAACGTGACAAAAATATTATTATTAAAAATGATAAATTAATTGATTTTTTTCAATTTTTTTTACATTTTATATCATTTTGTATGCAGTACATTTTTTTGAAGTTGGGGGGGGGGCTTGTTTGGGGCAGGGAAGGGTGCACCTTTTGATGAGACCCTCTCACAGACAGCAATCATGACCACAAGTATTCCAACCGACTATTCCTACCAACATGAATGTACCCTTCTATCCCCAACGTTCCTGTAGGTACCAATATTGGACTCAAAATTACTATTCCTGTTGTTGGTCCTCTCCGGGGGAGGGGGGGGGTGTTCCATGCATTTACTACTCCCTGACCGAAAACCCCCAGCCCGACTCCGACCATCTCTTAACTCTCTTCTTTACTCTGAAACTGTGTCCCCTGGTCTTGTCACTGTCCATTCTGCTGAAAACAACTCTTCAAATCCGAGTTCCCTGACAAGGAGCTTCAATGCAGGAGGAAGATATTAAACAATGGTTACCAACCTATAGTTTTGCCCGTGAAGTTTGTCCATGCTCGATTTCTATCCTTTTAAAATGATGAGGATCAACCAAGGAAGCAGCACGAACCTCTTTTTAAGTCTTCGGTATGACTTGTCCAGGGTTCGAACCACCGACCTTCCAGATCCAAAGCAGAGGCTCCAACAATTGATGCAACGCTGTGCCCTTGAGGCACAAAGAGGATCCAGCAGCTTATGGCTGGGTCTTGGGGAATCGAACCCAGACAAGACCGCAGAGGGACATCTTGGGTTTTTCATTTAGATTCGACGGACACCGAAAATGACGTCACGATAATGCAATCCCAAATGAAAAAGAATCTGATCCTTTTTTACATTTGAGATTATTATTACCAAAGGAAAAAAAATGTTTATTGAATAATCGGTCGAATGGTCCGAGATGAAGATATAACGAGATCCGTGAGATCCACAGGCGAGCGGTGGATGCGCCATCAACCGACGCCCTTTGGGTGTGGCTGCTTGGGGACCGGACAAAGGACACGTCAACACCCGATGGCCGTTCAGCGCCTACATGCGGGTCCATGTCACCCCGGTCTATGTTCATACCCAGGAGTCGACCTGGTCCGGCACACGAAAAGGGCGATACCTGAAATCTCTGCAGCTCAAACCCCAAGGAGCGATGTGGAGGACGGGGGACGCGGTCTCGCACTAAACCCTTCCATCAATCCATCGAGAAAAAGGAGAAACCCATCGGGGTAGCTCTTACCGGTCATGGTCTTCGACATTTTGGATGTAGATCGTGTGCTGGCTGCTCCGTTGGGTCGAATCGTGGCTCTTTGTGGGAGGTTGGGATGGGCTGGGAGATGATGGGATGGGATGTGATGCGATTTGCAGGACTGCTCAGGGTGGGGAATGATGGAAGGAAAACAGGGTGTTGGGGGGGGGGGAGGGGGAGGCATCCTACTAACAGGTCTTCTTTTATTTGTGATATACAATTTAAATATATTGTTCATATTAGTAAATATGTTTTCCATTGTTTAACATTCACTGGTTAATGAAGTGACGAGGTTTATTGAACCTTTTCAGATTCGACCTCCATCCCCCTCCTCTCCTTCATTCCCCACAACATCATGGCACGTTCCAATGACATATTAACCCTTTCGGCTCTCTCATGGACGTGCTATCCCAACATGGCTGTAATTATCACGAGGCATGCAAGCCCTTTTGCTTTCCCTCGAGCTAACAGCGCACGCTTGTGGGAAACCCTCGAGGTCTTCGGAGACCCCATCATGTTGGCCACTTCCTCGTGGCCAATATCCGAAGGTTGAACGTCTTGCCGTCGGTATTCTGGTCTGGGGAGGATTTTTTTTTTGCTTTGTTATTAATTACATTATTTAATTAACTGGGTTCGGGTTGGCCTGCTCGATCCCCGACCGAAGCCCAGGCTCATGGATGTGGACGAACACGGGTTCAAATCCCGCGTAGCACGTGTAGTTTGTTCACTAGTTCATTGTCTACTAATGTGCTCGAATTCATGTAAAAGTACGTTGATGTGCACTATTGTCTCTGTCCGACATGTTATACACCCAGGCTCTTTCTTCCATGAGGGCGAGATAGATGTTCAATAAATAAATAAATAAATAAATAAGCTGTGCCAAACAAAGGAAATTTGCATTTGGGAAATGCGAAGATTTTTGTGTTTTAGTGGTTACTTAAGTGATGAACAAATTTTTGTAAATCTTTAGTTTACATTTTCAAGGCTCATGGGAGATTTATTTTCATTTACATGCAGAGCAAAAAAAAACCCCCAAAAAACCCTGCCCTAACAGTTTATCGGTCGTCAAATGAAACCTGCTGTGCTGTCCATGGTGCTGAAATGTCAGTTTGGGATGGAAATATATAATCATCTTCGACTCCGCCCACATATATGACGACATCCCTTCAAACGCCGTCCCAGCCAATCAAGCACCACCGATGTTCCACCGCCAGTAGACGCCGACCGCTACGTCGCTAAACGTGAACAACCGGCATACGTCCATTTATAATAAATAAATAAATAACATATCTGACATTAATATACCGAACACCGTATACATTAGAATTAACCGAAAAAAATACTTAGTTTCGAAGAAAAAAATTTAAAGAAAAATAAATTTTGAAAAAAAATCACCGGAATTCGTTGAATTCCGGAAGGACGCGATAAGCAAATGAAAAAAAAAAATCAAAATTTTATCACGACAGCACTCCTAAATGTTTGTGCTTTACAGTTTACACCGTTTTGAGATTTCATAATTATTACTCTTTCATCAATATCTTGTTTTCTCCGTGCTTGCGGTGGTGAACGACGTTTCGGGCGGTGTATTAAAAACGAAACAACGGTGTATCGTCATGCCATCAAGCCGGTTCTCTCTTTCTGTCATTGACGTAACGTGAAGTTATGAGATAAGAAATGATGACCAGTTATAAATGTTTATCGTATTTAAGAATGCTGAGGGAAAGTTTTGACGTGGATAAAACGGAAGGACCAAAGCGATAAGAGGACGTTGGCGGTTCATGGTGACGCTGCTTCCTCGCGGGAACAAACGGTTTGAATGAAAGGTTCGAATCGTGTCCGCACTTCTGTGTCCACAGTTCTGTTACCTTTGCGTTTCAAACTCGACGTCCTGTTTGTAATCGGTTCGTCTTGTTTTATCACGTTCCGTCTCGGCCTCACACGGACAAACCCCACAAGTTCTGGGCTATGTATGTGACACGAGCATGTTGGTCCAAATGGCCCTTTATATTTTATTATTACTACTACTACTACTACTACTACTACTACTACTATTACTACTACTACTACTACTACCTCAACGTGTTTGGCCCCCGATTGGTTCCTATGGGGAAGCGAACGGTCACGGAGAACGTGTAAACTGTGCACAAGTCTTTCACGAACTGGCTGGCCACACCTGACTCTCTTCTGCAGATGCTCGTGGCAGAAGTTTGTAATTGGTTCGTTGTTCCGGAGATAGCTCGCCCACTTTGGGAGAAATGCCACCGTCGACCAGACGGGACACCCGGCTTAACATCTGAAGATCGTTACACGATTATATGTGTATATTATTTACATTGAGAAACGTTCATGTTGTACAAGGAAAGCGAAATGCGGGTTAACGAGGTAATGGTGTTTTCCCATTCGATCTCGGTTCTGAACACTTGTGTCGTTCGTAGATGCCGAAGCTGTTCGTAAGAGGGATCGAGGTGGATTTTCCTTTCACTCCTTACAAATGTCAGGAGGATTACATGGAACGGGTCATTACTTGCCTGGAGATGGTACGTCTGTCTGGATTATGCTGAGTCTTCATTTATACATGTACATTCAACGCCTCCCCCTCGCCCCCGCTACCCCCTCCCCCCACCCCTGCTGCTGCACCCAAAGCTTGTGGAACATTTGTGTGAAGTGCCCCCTCGATCTGTCCAGTCATTCTGGAGAAAAATATATTTTTTTTCTAGGTTCTCAGGTAAATCCAATATGGCTGTCAAACCATGTGACCTATGACATCAATTTTTTTCTGTGGACCATTTTATCCCTTGGTCAGGTCAGGTATGGGAGCATGTGCCAGAGTAGCGTGTTGCTGCATCCACTTTCTGCCGGTACTCCAGGGGCCTCCGTCTAGCCACCCCCAGGCAGATACAAGGCCCATCCCCATCCCCATCTCCTTGAGATGTCGATCAATCTGCTGCAACCATGAGGCATGTGGTCGACCCATTGGCCTCCCTCGCTGAGAGAATCTGGTGAGCAGGATCCAGAGTCAGGAAAACGAGCAACATGTCCATACAGCCGCAACTGACGCTCACGGACTATGCAGGTAACAAATCTCATCCGAGTCTCTCTCAGCAACCGCTCGTTGGACACAAAATCCGACCAGCGATAGCCAAGGATTCTCCGAAGAGACCTGGTACCAAAGGAATTAAGTCTCCGTCTCAGATCCTTGGTCAGAGTCCAAGTCTCGCATCCATAGAGCAAGACTAGAAGTACCAAGGTCCTGAAGACTCAGACTTTCGTCCTCCCGCACAGGTACCGGCAGCACCACACCCCATGATCCAGTGAATCCATGACTCCCCAGGCCCGACCCAGACGTCTATTGACCTCTGACTCGCAGCCAGCAGAGACATGAATATCACTGCCAAGGTAAGTGAATCTCTCCATGACCTCAACATGCTCACCCCTTGATGCAACATGCTCACCCCTTGATGCAACATGCTCACCCCTTGATGCAACATGCTCACCCCTTGATGCAACATGCTCACCCCTTGATGCAACATGCTCACGCCTTGATGCAACATGCTCACGCCTTGATGCAACATGCTCACGCCTTGATGCAACATGCTCACGCCTTGATGCAACATGCTCACGCCTTGATGCAACATGCTCACCCCTTGATGCAACATGCTCACCCCTTGATGCAACATGCTCACCCCTTGATGCAACATGCTCACCCCTTGATGCAACATGCTCACCCCTTGATGCAACATGCTCACCCCTTGATGCAACATGCTCACCCCTTGATGCAGCATGCTCACCTCTTGATGCAGCATGCTCACCTCTTGATGCAACATGCTCACCTCTTGATGCAACATGCTCACCTCTTGATGCAACATGCTCACCTCTTGATGCAACATGCTCACCTCTTGATGCAACATGCTCACCTCTTGATGCAACATGCTCACCTCTTGATGCAACATGCTCACCTCTTGATGCAACATGCTCACCTCTTGATGCAACATGCTCACCCTTATCCCTTGATGACCTCAAAAAGTTTCATACTGATCAGATGTTGCGGTCTATATATGCAATGGTGACGTCATATGTGCCTCCATTATGATGTCATCGAAAAGTCACACTTATTCCCCATGAGGAATACTTGCTGTGCACCAAGTTTCACTTTTTTTTCCTCGGTGTGGTTTCAGAGATGCAGAGGTTCAAATAATTTTCTATTTTTACAACATGGCTGCCACACCATGTGACCTACAATGTCATAATTATCAATATAACATTCGTGGCACCAATGGTGAAAATTTAGTCTCAAGCCAGCTGTTCAATCCTTATCAACTGTTTCATTGGACTGCTTGCTTGAGTGCTTAAGCAAATTGTCGAGCGCTCTTCTTGCTGATTGATAATGGAACACACACCAGGTCGCCATTTGCTGCCAAAGCTCTGTTGTGATTCTTCTTTGCATAAAACACACACACACACACACACACACACACACACACACTGCTCCTGGATTAATTCAATAGCACTAAACTTTCGGACGTTTGTTAAACGATCATTAGTTATTATTTTTTGAAGTAAAACTGCACGTGGTGTCGTGTTCTTTGAACTCTCAATTTAAAATATGAAATGTAAAGGCAGAGTTTGGCCTTTTACAAAGCTCTGTACATTTATTGTACCTGAACTTTTGATGAAAGGTCATAGTCCTATCCCCCAGGAATGAGTAATTTCTGCGTCCATGGATTTTCATGTTGCCTGGATATCCGATTAATTTCTGATTAGCATAAATGGATGTCAATACAATATTGTTGCGGATTCGCGCCCGCCGGCGTGCGGACGGCCACGTAACTCGAATCGCGGCACGTCGCCCACCGGACGGACAATCCAGTCATGACCCTCTCGGACTAACGCCGGGAACCAGTCACGGGTGGTCCTTTCGGTCTCACCATGATCGTGCCAATCGGCCCCCGCGTGGGATAGGGTTGCTCGCCAAATTCGACCTACCTAAGTACCCACACGGAGGGTAGACCGGGCGATCGCACCTCGCCGCAGGTCGACTTCGGACACGGGCCACTTAAGCGACCCGTTCCGTACTATCGGGATAACCGAGCGGTGTTATTCGTCGGCCTCGACGGTTCGATTAATTATCGGGCGTTTTAGCCCACGACCAACCCTTTACGTGAAGCAAGATGGAGATTCAATGAAAGAAAAGACGAAGCGAAGCGGGAAAACAGTTCAACAATAAGCACGTTTATTTCGCGATGAACGGAAAGCACACATATACAATTCCACCAAAAGCACATGTAAAAGAAGAAGACAATGCACTATTACACAAAAAGCAAATGCAACAATGCAGATCTATCCGACTACCGGGCACACGGCAACACTTATACAATTTTACTTCACAGACGGCGCCGACAACACATATTCCCAAAGCAAAAGAAAAGAGAACCACCCTCCAGGATGAGGGGGGTAGGCGGGCCTGGGGCCGAGACCGTGTCGGGCCTACCCGTCTGATGATGAGACGCGGAGCGGCGGTGGTGCCTCAACTCCGCGGGCCTCGCGGACAGTGTCTGGTAGGGGGTGGGAAGGGGGCCCCCTTTGTCGCACTATCTCAGCGCGGGGGGAAACAGGAGGGGGTTGCTGATGCTCGGGGGAAGGAGGATATTACCCTGTCTCGGGTCCCGCGGCGAGCGTCTCCTCCTCCACCTCGGTCGCGTTGCTGGCCTCTCTCTGTGCAGCTCCTGGCACCGACGCGAGCACCCCCTCGTCCGCCTTCGCCGCCGTCACCTCTCCACAGCTCCGTCCTCTTCACTCTGACTAGTACCACTTCTTTCCCGCTCCACCGACGACTCTTTTGAATTCCGCACACTCAACTCTCAACTTCCAACTGAACTGCACTTGACTGACGAACGCAGCCGTTTTTATAAGCCCCGTGGCTTCGCTCTTTCACCCTTGACCTTCTGCCTCCGACCCTTCACCTCTCTAACTGGCTCCCCATTGGCCCGAGGAAAAGTGGGCGTGAATGCTTTTTGTTCCATGTATTTGCATATAGCGACCGCCCTCCAACGCCCTGGAGGCGGGGCCAAATCGCCCCTCGCTCACCGATTGGACGGAACAAAAGTGGGCGTGAGTCGTTTTTGATCCGTTTTCTGTGGAAAGTCCGTGATGTTTTTGAACACGCTGCTCGGTGCGCGCCCTACACGAGTCCAGTATCGGCGCCCACAAGTGGCGCGAGAATGGTGGCGATGCGACGGTGGCGAGTTGTGACGGTAAAGGTCGTGGCGGTTGTGGTGAAGCGGCGTTGTGGTTGGTGGTTGTTGTTGTGAAGCGGCGTTGTGGTTGGTGGTTGTTGTTGTGAAGCGGCGTTGTGGTTGGTGGTTGTTGTGTGATGCCTGTTGAGACGTGGTTGGTGGTGGTAATAATGGCGGCTGGTCCAAAATAAAGATAGTAAAAGAAAAACGGCTATCCTGAAGAGTCGCAGCCCACATGAATGACATTTATTCCCTCTAGACAACGGGTTTGGGCCTAACTACACGTATACTTACCGAGATATCTCACCTAAGGGACCTGAATGGTGGTTTGTGAATTTCGTCAACCACAACACTACCCCCTCCCCTTTTTACAGACTCGTCCCGAGTCGTCAAATTTTCGTGTGCCATCATGTGTAGTTTTCCCCTAGTACATTTTACCTACGGATCCCTGAGTGCGACATTCATGGTATTCGTGTCCCCAAAATAAATAACCTAAGGGCTGAGTAACTACCTAAACAAACTCACTCACACGGACGACTTAAATAAAATTGCCGGCGCTAGGACAGACATGCCGGGGGCGCACTCATATGTACAGTACATCTTAACCTTAACTTACAAATTTTACACTAAACCATGGCCCAGGATCACTGAATTCTGCAAAAAGAAAGCAGTTAGCAGGGAGCCAGGCTGCTCGCATGCAGTCTCTGGCTCAAAACAATGCAGGTGACAGGGAACGTGGCTGGCTGCTCACACGCAGTCCAAGGCCTTCCCTTTTGAACTGAACGCAGTGAACCACAACGGTGCATGGGCTGCACAAACGCAGTCTCCGTGCCAGCTCGAGTGGCACACGCAATGAACACAACGAATGGATGGATGAACACAAACACGGTGCACGGGCCGCCACTGCAGGCCGTGTTGTAGCTGCCAACGGGGCAGTTCTCGCAGCTTGCAAACTGTTGCCTTGCGGATCCTGGCGCACATGGAATTGAACAGGGGGGGGGGCAAAGCAAAAATTGAACGGGGCTGGTGAACGTGGGCAGTGGGCATGGCAAAGGCAGCAGGCAAACACAGCCCGCAGAAGAAGGTCGCTGCAGGCAAACACAGCCGGCAGATGAACTGGCTGGCACAGGCCTTGAAGAAAAACAGCCAGCCGGCAGATGAAGTGGGCCGGCACAGGCCTTGCAGCACAGCAGCTGCAGACGATCCAGCCGGCACAGGCCTCGCAGCAAAACAACAGCTGCCGATGAAGTTGGCCAGCCTTTGCCGTTCCGTGGAGGTTGGTGGAGGGAGTGCGGTGGTGCTGGCCACTTGGAAGGCGGGCTCGGACCTACCTACCTGTCTCCCTCCCACCTATCGCCTTTGCCTGTCACTGTACATACCCACTCCCTTAATTTGTCAAACCCCAATTTAGCCCCAACTTTTTTTTTTTTTTTTTTTTTTTTTTTTTTTTAACTTCCCCACTATAAATCGTTCCCTAACCCCCTTTATCGTCTTTGTTCGGCTAACCTATCCTGTCACCTAGCCTACTCCCAACCCCTACGTTCCCTTCCCCGAGGGGAATAAGGGAGAGCTAGCGTCCTGTGTCGAGGCCCAACGAAGCCTCAGAATGGCCTCCCCAGAGTTCAGCGATCTATAACAAAGTGGGTCCAGCGGCCCACAATGAGAGCGAGGGGATGGATGGTGCAGAGGGGTACACTTCCTAATCTACCCTAACCATTTAACTGTTAAACTACCCCGGGGCTTTCAACAAGCGCCTCTCGCTTAAACTATTGGTTCTAACAACCCAGATTCCCGTCGCCTGTGTTGGTGTCCTCACAATTTCAGGCCTCGCCCCCCAATTTTCTCTCCGTGCCCTCACACGGTCTCATGGCTGGGACACGTGGCTCCCTTTGGGAGGCACGACCCTCTGCCGAATCTCCTGCTATGGCACCCCCGGGCACTACACTGCCTCCGAGCCTACCAGCTCCCTAACACCGGGGAGTGCCCCCCATGGCACCTCCCCTGAAACGCACACGTGGCAGGCTGGCTTCCCAGGCCCCTTTCCGAGGGTCACCCGTGCCCACAACACTGCCCACGCGGCTAATGGCGCCCCGGGCCCCCGCACCAAGCAGGCGCACCCGTGCCCACTACGCTATCCCGGCCCCCCATGGGCCCTTGGCCTACCACTGCCGACTAGCCTGGTGCCCGGGGTACCCACTCAGCGATACTCACTTTTCGCAGCCACACTCCCAGCCCGTCAACAGGGCTCCTGCACCCCTCCAAATGGGTTTCGAGCCTACATTCACACCAACAACAAAACGACCTCCATTTTGTAAATTTGACTAACCCCCTAACTCACTCTACACTGACCCCGGGGTCCCTTGGGCGGGAGTCACTCCTCCCCCCAATCACTCATCGCACCATGCATTCCCCATTCGCTCCACTCACACAGACCCGCTGGCCTCACTCACTCAACAAGTACTCACCTCACTCCTCAACTCTTCAACACACACACCACTGAACTCTGCCATCCTTCTAACTACCTCCCCTAACTAACTCGTGCTCCCACGTCGTCCCTTACACTATAGCACGTTCCTTTTAACACTACGTAGCTAAACTACGTCAACTCTACACATCCAAAGTCTGTCTCTGTCTCCAAATCTCTAAAATAACTTTCCCAACCTAAATCTCGCTACAATCCCTCTAACTAATCCATTCCACGGGCCCCATGAGGACTTACCCCTGCCCCATGGAGCCGGTCTAGCTAAGCTAACCCTTCCCCCTAACTAGTTTCCATCCTGTGTCCAGGGTCAAGGGGGTTTTCCACCCCTTGCCCAGGAATCCTGTGCACCCGAAAGTGAGGCTTGCTGTTTTTTTTTTGTTTTTTTTCCATGCGCAGCACCAGCGCGGCAACTCGCGCACTTTGCACCTGACCGTGACGTCATGCAGCTGCACGTGTACCTCGTCCCTCCTTGGACAGTACCATCCGGCAGGGATACCCCTCCTGCCGGATTCCAACCCCACGTGCAGCCATGACGTTACCGTGCGCATAAAAAAACACAATCCCCACGTCTCGAGGGGTTCCCCACGCGAACACATGTGCTTTGCCCGTTGGAGCTTAACACACACGATCGCGTGGAGAACCCGTCCGGTTCAAATCCGTAATCCTGCCTAAACTTTGTCCGTCCGCGGGATCGGCAAATCCACCGCGTGCGTTTCCGGACCGGGACTTCACTCTCGCAAGCGAGCACGTGGGGGCCTCGTGCGTTGCACAGCACGGACCTCGTGCTCACTGCTGGGTTAACCCGGCACGGTCCCCGAAACAACTACAGCCGCTACTCGGCTTTCTTTCTTCTGTCGCCGTCGTCGTCGCCATTCGACACACGCACTACCGCGTGTTACGACGCTAACACACCTCACCATTACATTCACACCGGGAGACGCGGCTGCGTGCTCCCGCATGCCAACCGCCATCTCCCTCACATACCGCTCTCTCACACACACGGTCTCCCTTGTATAAACCATACCACTCGCACGTGGTGCTCCATTCATACAAACCACTCCACTCACACACGCGGGGGCACTCACCCGCGGTGCCTCAACCACACACATGGCCTCACTCACACACGGTGCCTCATCCACACACGGCGTGCTGGGAAGCACGTACTCCGGCACCATCGCCACCACACCACTCACACACGGGGTCGCTTCCACACACGGGGATGCACTCACGCCTTGCACCACACACACAGGGACAACCACACTGGGGATTTGTGTCCCCACAAGGTTCTCCGGGGCCTCTATACCCCCCAAGCTCTCCGTGCACCTGTCCACAGCACTCCTCCCCTCGACCTCGCAAAGCACGACCGAACTCACCTGGTCGTGACTCGCCTCAAGGGGGCATACTCCCTCCCCTCGTTCCTGGAGGAGGCCATCCTGCTGCTCGCACCGGGCCTCCACCCAGTCCGCGAGCTCACCCCCATTATCCTCCACTACCTCCGTGTGTGTGTGTGTGTGCGTCACTTACCCCGTCTTCATCGTGCAGTCTTCCCTCTATCGTTCCCATCTCCCGTGTCTCTGCCATCTCGGTCACCTCTTCACCCTTTACCTCCCTTGTCTCTACTATTTTTATTTCCTTTGTCGTCACCTCGTGTCTCGTCTCGCACGTTTTGGTCTCCCCATTTAATTTTTCCCTTTTGGTCATCGTCACGACCCTCGCCCAACACGCACCCCGAATTATTTTTCACCCGCCTCCACCGCGGGCCCGACAGCCGTTGCACCCCCTTCTAGCTCGTTCGTTCCTACACGTGGAGTCGCCATTTTTATCTCCCTGGTCACGGCCTTCATTCCCGCCTGCAGGCATCGGCCCATGTTCTGCGTCTCACCCCGCAGCTTTTTCATTTCTTCCCTCATTTGCTGTGTATTCGCATCCATCGTCGTTTTCACTTCGTCCATTTGCTTGTTCATTCCATTTATTTGCTTTGTATTCGCATCCATCTTTTCGTTCATGTTCGCATTTATCTTCACTTTCATTTCCGCCAGCATGGCGCATAGCTGGGCCATGTCGGGTGCGCTTGAGTGAGCCGTTTCGGCAGGGGTTGGGGAAGGGTTTTGGTTGAGAGGGGGGGGAGGTGTCATACACCGCGGCCGCTGCCGCACCCATTTCGGGCTCTGGGTTCAGTTGGGCGAGTTCGTTTTCCTGTACAACCAACATTTCCTGCACGGGGATTTCATCCTGAGCCATGGATTCTACACATTCTACATCCATTTCTAATACCCCCGGCTCCCGCTCGCCTTGAGACGCCATCTTGCTTCTCTTAAAGGGTTAATTTGGCTCGCTCGTAATTTGGAGGGAATCGGGGGTCGCTCCTCTCACCCCTGGACCGATTCCCGTGAATTTAGCCGGAGACAGGAGAGCCCGTTTTCCCGTTCTCCGTTACCAGTGCCGTGAGGAGGGCGATGAGTTTATATCGCACGACCTGACACCAGTGTTGCGGATTCGCGCCCGCCGGCGTGCGGACGGCCACGTAACTCGAATCGCGGCACGTCGCCCACCGGACGGACAATCCAGTCGTGACCCTCTCGGACTAACACCGGGAACCAGTCGCGGGTGGACCTTTCGGTCTCACCACGATCGTGCCAATCGGCCCCCGCGTGGGATAGGGTTGCTCGCCAAATTCGACCTACCTAAGTACCCACACGGAGGGTAGACCGGGCGATCACACCTCGCCGCAGGTCGACTTCGGACACGGGCCACTTTAAGCGACCCGTTCCATACTATCGGGATAACCGGGCGGTGTTATTCGTCGGCCTCGACGGTTCGATTAATTATCGGGCGTTTTAGCCCACGACCAACCCTTTACGTGAAGCAAGATGGAGATTCAATGAAAGAAAAGACGAAGCGAAGCGGGAAAACAGTTCAACAATAAGCACATTTATTTCGCGATGAACGGAAAGCACACATATACAATTCCACCAAAAGCACATGTAAAAGAAGAAGACAATGCACTATTACACAAAAAGCAAATGCAACAATGCAGATCTATCCGACTACCGGGCACACGGCAACACTTATACAATTTTACTTCACAGACGGCGCCGACAACACATATTCCCAAAGCAAAAGAAAAGAGAACCACCCTCCAGGATGAGGGGGGTAGGCGGGCCTGGGGCCGAGACCGTGTCGGGCCTACCCGTCTGATGATGAGACGCGGAGCGGCGGTGGTGCCTCAACTCCGCGGGCCTCGCGGACAGTGTCTGGTAGGGGGGTGGGAAGGGGGCCCCCTTTGTCGCACTATCTCAGCGCGGGGGGAAACAGGAGGGGGTTGCTGATGCTCGGGGGAAGGAGGATATTACCCTGTCTCGGGTCCCGCGGCGAGCGTCTCCTCCTCCACCTCGGTCGCGTTGCTGGCCTCTCTCTGTGCAGCTCCCGGCACCGACGCGAGCACCCCCTCGTCCGCCTTCGCCGCCGTCACCTCTCCACAGCTCCGTCCTCTTCACTCTGACTAGTACCACTTCTTTCCCGCTCCACCGACGACTCTTTTGAATTCCGCACACTCAACTCTCAACTTCCAACTGAACTGCACTTGACTGACGAACGCAGCCGTTTTTATAAGCCCCGTGGCTTCGCTCTTTCACCCTTGACCTTCTGCCTCCGACCCTTCACCTCTCTAACTGGCTCCCCATTGGCCCGAGGAAAAGTGGGCGTGAATGCTTTTTGTTCCATGTATTTGCATATAGCGACCGCCCTCCAACGCCCTGGAGGCGGGGCCAAATCGCCCCTCGCTCACCGATTGGACGGAACAAAAGTGGGCGTGAGTCGTTTTTGATCCGTTTTCTGTGGAAAGTCCGTGATGTTTTTGAACACGCTGCTCGGTGCGCGCCCTACACGAGTCCAGTATCGGCGCCCACAAGTGGCGCGAGAATGGTGGCGATGCGACGGTGGCGAGTTGTGACGGTAAAGGTCGTGGCGGTTGTGGTGAAGCGGCGTTGTGGTTGGTGGTTGTTGTTGTGAAGCGGCGTTGTGGTTGGTGGTTGTTGTTGTGAAGCGGCGTTGTGGTTGGTGGTTGTTGTGTGATGCCTGTTGAGACGTGGTTGGTGGTGGTAATAATGGCGGCTGGTCCAAAATAAAGATAGTAAAAGAAAAACGGCTATCCTGAAGAGTCGCAGCCCACATGAATGACATTTATTCCCTCTAGACAACGGGTTTGGGCCTAACTACACGTATACTTACCGAGATATCTCACCTAAGGGACCTGAATGGTGGTTTGTGAATTTCGTCAACCACAACACTACCCCTCCCCTTTTTACAGACTCGTCCCGAGTCGTCAAATTTTCGTGTGCCATCATGTGTAGTTTTCCCCTAGTACATTTTACCTACGGATCCCTGAGTGCGACATTCATGGTATTCGTGTCCCCAAAATAAATAACCTAAGGGCTGAGTAACTACCTAAACAAACTCACTCACACGGACGACTTAAATAAAATTGCCGGCGCTAGGACAGACATGCCGTGGCGCACTCATATGTACAGTACATCTTAACCTTAACTTACAAATTTTACACTAAACCATGGCCCAGGATCACTGAATTCTGCAAAAAGAAAGCAGTTAGCAGGGAGCCAGGCTGCTCGCATGCAGTCTCTGGCTCAAAACAATGCAGGTGACAGGGAACGTGGCTGGCTGCTCACACGCAGTCCAAGGCCTTCCCTTTTGAACTGAACGCAGTGAACCACAACGGTGCATGGGCTGCACAAACGCAGTCTCCGTGCCAGCTCGAGTGGCACACGCAATGAACACAACGAATGGATGGATGAACACAAACACGGTGCACGGGCCGCCACTGCAGGCCGTGTTGTAGCTGCCAACGGGGCAGTTCTCGCAGCTTGCAAACTGTTGCCTTGCGGATCCTGGCGCACATGGAATTGAACAGGGGGGGGGGGGCAAAGCAAAAATTGAACGGGGCTGGTGAACGTGGGCAGTGGGCATGGCAAAGGCAGCAGGCAAACGCAGCCCGCAGAAGAAGGTCGCTGCAGGCAAACACAGCCGGCAGATGAACTGGCTGGCACAGGCCTTGAAGAAAAACAGCCAGCCGGCAGATGAAGTGGGCCGGCACAGGCCTTGCAGCACAGCAGCTGCAGACGATCCAGCCGGCACAGGCCTCGCAGCAAAACAACAGCTGCCGATGAAGTTGGCCAGCCTTTGCCGTTCCGTGGAGGTTGGTGGAGGGAGTGCGGTGGTGCTGGCCACTTGGAAGGCGGGCTCGGACCTACCTACCTGTCTCCCTCCCACCTATCGCCTTTGCCTGTCACTGTACATACCCACTCCCTTAATTTGTCAAACCCCAATTTAGCCCCAACTTTTTTTTTTTTTTTTTTTTTTTTTTTTTTTTTTTACTTCCCCACTATAAATCGTTCCCTAACCCCCTTTATCGTCTTTGTTCGGCTAACCTATCCTGTCACCTAGCCTACTCCCAACCCCTACGTTCCCTTCCCCGAGGGGAATAAGGGAGAGCTAGCGTCCTGTGTCGAGGCCCAACGAAGCCTCAGAATGGCCTCCCCAGAGTTCAGCGATCTATAACAAAGTGGGTCCAGCGGCCCACAATGAGAGCGAGGGGATGGATGGTGCAGAGGGGTACACTTCCTAATCTACCCTAACCATTTAACTGTTAAACTACCCCGGGGCTTTCAACAAGCGCCTCTCGCTTAAACTATTGGTTCTAACAACCCAGATTCCCGTCGCCTGTGTTGGTGTCCTCACAATTTCAGGCCTCGCCCCCCCAATTTTCTCTCCGTGCCCTCACACGGTCTCATGGCTGGGACACGTGGCTCCCTTTGGGAGGCACGACCCTCTGCCGAATCTCCTGCTATGGCACCCCCGGGCACTACACTGCCTCCGAGCCTACCAGCTCCCTAACACCGGGGAGTGCCCCCCATGGCACCTCCCCTGAAATGCACACGTGGCAGGCTGGCTTCCCAGGCCCCTTTCCGAGGGTCACCCGTGCCCACAACACTGCCCACGCGGCTAATGGCGCCCCGGGCCCCCGCACCAAGCAGGCGCACCCGTGCCCACTACGCTATCCCGGCCCCCCATGGGCCCTTGGCCTACCACTGCCGACTAGCCTGGTGCCCGGGGTACCCACTCAGCGATACTCACTTTTCGCAGCCACACTCCCAGCCCGTCAACAGGGCTCCTGCACCCCTCCAAATGGGTTTCGAGCCTACATTCACACCAACAACAAAACGACCTCCATTTTGTAAATTTGACTAACCCCCTAACTCACTCTACACTGACCCCGGGGTCCCTTGGGCGGGAGTCACTCCTCCCCCCAATCACTCATCGCACCATGCATTCCCCATTCGCTCCACTCACACAGACCCGCTGGCCTCACTCACTCAACAAGTACTCACCTCACTCCTCAACTCTTCAACACACACACCACTGAACTCTGCCATCCTTCTAACTACCTCCCCTAACTAACTCGTGCTCCCACGTCGTCCCTTACACTATAGCACGTTCCTTTTAACACTACGTAGCTAAACTACGTCAACTCTACACATCCAAAGTCTGTCTCTGTCTCCAAATCTCTAAAATAACTTTCCCAACCTAAATCTCGCTACAATCCCTCTAACTAATCCATTCCACGGGCCCCATGAGGACTTACCCCTGCCCCATGGAGCCGGTCTAGCTAAGCTAACCCTTCCCCCTAACTAGTTTCCATCCTGTGTCCAGGGTCAAGGGGGTTTTCCACCCCTTGCCCAGGAATCCTGTGCACCCGAAAGTGAGGCTTGCTGTTTTTTTTTTGTTTTTTTTCCATGCGCAGCACCAGCGCGGCAACTCGCGCACTTTGCACCTGACCGTGACGTCATGCAGCTGCACGTGTACCTCGTCCCTCCTTGGACAGTACCATCCGGCAGGGATACCCCTCCTGCCGGATTCCAACCCCACGTGCAGCCATGACGTTACCGTGCGCATAAAAAAACACAATCCCCACGTCTCGAGGGGTTCCCCACGCGAACACATGTGCTTTGCCCGTTGGAGCTTAACACACACGATCGCGTGGAGAACCCGTCCGGTTCAAATCCGTAATCCTGCCTAAACTTTGTCCGTCCGCGGGATCGGCAAATCCACCGCGTGCGTTTCCGGACCGGGACTTCACTCTCGCAAGCGAGCACGTGGGGGCCTCGTGCGTTGCACAGCACGGACCTCGTGCTCACTGCTGGGTTAACCCGGCACGGTCCCCGAAACAACTACAGCCGCTACTCGGCTTTCTTTCTTCTGTCGCCGTCGTCGTCGCCATTCGACACACGCACTACCGCGTGTTACGACGCTAACACACCTCACCATTACATTCACACCGGGAGACGCGGCTGCGTGCTCCCGCATGCCAACCGCCATCTCCCTCACATACCGCTCTCTCACACACACGGTCTCCCTTGTATAAACCATACCACTCGCACGTGGTGCTCCATTCATACAAACCACTCCACTCACACACGCGGGGGCACTCACCCGCGGTGCCTCAACCACACACATGGCCTCACTCACACACGGTGCCTCATCCACACACGGCGTGCTGGGAAGCACGTACTCCGGCACCATCGCCACCACACCACTCACACACGGGGTCGCTTCCACACACGGGGATGCACTCACGCCTTGCACCACACACACAGGGACAACCACACTGGGGATTTGTGTCCCCACAAGGTTCTCCGGGGCCTCTATACCCCCCAAGCTCTCCGTGCACCTGTCCACAGCACTCCTCCCCTCGACCTCGCAAAGCACGACCGAACTCACCTGGTCGTGACTCGCCTCAAGGGGGCATACTCCCTCCCCTCGTTCCTGGAGGAGGCCATCCTGCTGCTCGCACCGGGCCTCCACCCAGTCCGCGAGCTCACCCCCATTATCCTCCACTACCTCCGTGTGTGTGTGTGTGTGCGTCACTTACCCCGTCTTCATCGTGCAGTCTTCCCTCTATCGTTCCCATCTCCCGTGTCTCTGCCATCTCGGTCACCTCTTCACCCTTTACCTCCCTTGTCTCTACTATTTTTATTTCCTTTGTCGTCACCTCGTGTCTCGTCTCGCACGTTTTGGTCTCCCCATTTAATTTTTCCCTTTTGGTCATCGTCACGACCCTCGCCCAACACGCACCCCGAATTATTTTTCACCCGCCTCCACCGTGGGCCCGACAGCCGTTGCACCCCCTTCTAGCTCGTTCGTTCCTACACGTGGAGTCGCCATTTTTATCTCCCTGGTCACGGCCTTCATTCCCGCCTGCAGGCATCGGCCCATGTTCTGCGTCTCACCCCGCAGCTTTTTCATTTCTTCCCTCATTTGCTGTGTATTCGCATCCATCGTCGTTTTCACTTCGTCCATTTGCTTGTTCATTCCATTTATTTGCTTTGTATTCGCATCCATCTTTTCGTTCATGTTCGCATTTATCTTCACTTTCATTTCCGCCAGCATGGCTGCATAGCTGGGCCATGTCGGGTGCGCTTGAGTGAGCCGTTTCGGCAGGGGTTGGGGAAGGGTTTTGGTTGAGAGGGGGAGGTGTCATACACCGCGGCCGCTGCCGCACCCATTTCGGGCTCTGGGTTCAGTTGGGCGAGTTCGTTTTCCTGTACAACCAACATTTCCTGCACGGGGATTTCATCCTGAGCCATGGATTCTACACATTCTACATCCATTTCTAATACCCCCGGCTCCCGCTCGCCTTGAGACGCCATCTTGCTTCTCTTAAAGGGTTAATTTGGCTCGCTCGTAATTTGGAGGGAATCGGGGGTCGCTCCTCTCACCCCTGGACCGATTCCCGTGAATTTAGCCGGAGACAGGAGAGCCCGTTTTCCCGTTCTCCGTTACCAGTGCCGTGAGGAGGGCGATGAGTTTATATCGCACGACCTGACACCAGTGTTGCGGATTCGCGCCCGCCGGCGTGCGGACGGCCACGTAACTCGAATCGCGGCACGTCGCCCACCGGACGGACAATCCAGTCGTGACCCTCTCGGACTAACACCGGGAACCAGTCGCGGGTGGACCTTTCGGTCTCACCACGATCGTGCCAATCGGCCCCCGCGTGGGATAGGGTTGCTCGCCAAATTCGACCTACCTAAGTACCCACACGGAGGGTAGACCGGGCGATCACACCTCGCCGCAGGTCGACTTCGGACACGGGCCACTTTAAGCGACCCGTTCCATACTATCGGGATAACCGGGCGGTGTTATTCGTCGGCCTCGACGGTTCGATTAATTATCGGGCGTTTTAGCCCACGACCAACCCTTTACGTGAAGCAAGATGGAGATTCAATGAAAGAAAAGACGAAGCGAAGCGGGAAAACAGTTCAACAATAAGCACATTTATTTCGCGATGAACGGAAAGCACACATATACAATTCCACCAAAAGCACATGTAAAAGAAGAAGACAATGCACTATTACACAAAAAGCAAATGCAACAATGCAGATCTATCCGACTACCGGGCACACGGCAACACTTATACAATTTTACTTCACAGACGGCGCCGACAACACACATTCCCAAAGCAAAAGAAAAGAGAACCACCCTCCAGGATGAGGGGGGTAGGCGGGCCTGGGGCCGAGACCGTGTCGGGCCTACCCGTCTGATGATGAGACGCGGAGCGGCGGTGGTGCCTCAACTCCGCGGGCCTCGCGGACAGTGTCTGGTAGGGGGTGGGAAGGGGGCCCCCTTTGTCGCACTATCTCAGCGCGGGGGGAAACAGGAGGGGGTTGCTGATGCTCGGGGAAAGGAGGATATTACCCTGTCTCGGGTCCCGCGGCGAGCGTCTCCTCCTCCACCTCGGTCGCGTTGCTGGCCTCTCTCTCTGTGCAGCTCCCGGCACCGACGCGAGCACCCCCTCGTCCGCCTTCGCCGCCGTCACCTCTCCACAGCTCCGTCCTCTTCACTCTGACTAGTACCACTTCTTTCCCGCTCCACCGACGACTCTCTTGAATTCCGCACACTCAACTCTCAACTTCCAACTGAACTGCACTTGACTGACGAACGCAGCCGTTTTTATAAGCCCCGTGGCTTCGCTCTTTCACCCTTGACCTTCTGCCTCCGACCCTTCACCTCTCTAACTGGCTCTCCATTGGCCCGAGGAAAAGTGGGCGTGAATGCTTTTTGATTCATGTATTTGCATATAGCGACCGCCCTCCAACGCCCTGGAGGCGGGGCCAAATCGCCCCTCGCTCACCGATTGGACGGAACAAAAGTGGGCGTGAGTCGTTTTTGATCCGTTTTCTGTGGAAAGTCCGTGATGTTTTTGAACACGCTGCTCGGTGCGCGCCCTACACGAGTCCAGTATCGGCGCCCACAAGTGGCGCGAGAATGGTGCCGATGCGACGGTGGCGAGTTGTGACGGTAAAGGTCGTGGCGGTTGTGGTGAAGCGGCGTTGTGGTTGGTGGTTGTTGTGAAGCGGCGTTGTGGTTGGTGGTTGTTGTGTGATGGCTGTTGAGACGTGGTTGGTGGTGGTAATAATGGCGGCTGGTCCAAAATAAAGATAGTAAAAGAAAAACGGCTATCCTGAAGAGTCGCAGCCCGCATGAATGACATTTATTCCCTCTAGACAACGGGTTTGGGCCTAACTACACATATACTTACCGAGATATCTCACCTAAGGGACCTGAATGGTGGTTTGTGAATTTCGTCAACCACAACAATATTATTATTGCATTTGTTTTGCGGTGCATTTCTGCTGAGCCACGTGACGGATGCGTGTGATAAAAGCATGTCTTTTAAAACGCATCCAGGTTCCTGTGTGGGCTAATGCCAGAGCAGCAGGTGTGTAGACTGACTGGGTCAAAGGGAAACGGACATCAAACGTTATTAACAGGAAATGAGAGAGTGGGGAGGGTCAGGGAATGTATATTATGGCATTCAGCACGAGGTGATGATGAGCATGAGATGGTCGTTGGGGTGCTGTTTCCACGCGAATGACGTGGTCGACGAGAGCAAGCAAAAGTCAATCTTGCTCACCTCGCTGTCGACGGAACATTATCGAGTACTGAGTGATTTGGTGGCACCGGACAAGCCCAGTGGGGACACGCTATCGTTTCAGGACATTGTGCAAAAGATGAAAGCGCACATGGCGCCGGAGAAGTCATTACAACTAGCTCGATACCAGTTCGATCACCTCGCGAAAGGTCCGGAGGAGCGCGTCGTGGATCTCGTGGCGTGAGTGAAGCATTCGTCCGTGGCCTGCAAGTTCACGGCGGGGGAGCGTCCCGCTCGACTCAAAGATCGATTTATTTCCGGTTTACAAGATGCAAAAATGGTTTCGGCGATTCTACGGCAGAGAGGTGAAGTCATTACATTCAACTCGGCAGTCGAAACTGCTTCAGCTGTCGAGCAGACTCTCGGGGATGTCCGAGCCATCGCTGGTCAGAGCATGACGGGTGATCTAGGCCGGAGCATGACAGGTGATCCGGGGGTCCACGCGATGTGCCAAGCGCCCCAGGCCGCACGCATGACCTTAGGTGCGGACCGGGGCCAGACGTCGCAGCACGGGCGGCGAGGTGAACACACGGGTGTTGGGGTGCGGGGGGCGTGTGGAGGTCAACACCTGTGGCGTGTGTCCCCGTATAAAAACGCCATGTGTTTACATTGTCACAAGGTATGACATCTGAAGCGTGTGTGTTGAGTGGCATTGGCCACCGTTAAGGTCATGGATAGCGGGGTGTGGCACGATCCCAGCGACCTGGAGTGCGACCTGCAGCCTGGGCGTAGCGACCCCGGAGCAGGACCTGCAGCCAATGATGAGCCTCTTTTCAATGGGTTCTGTGGCGACACGACCGATGATGGTGGAAATCGAAGTGAACAAGGCGCTGATCATATTTCAGATTGATAGTGGAGTGGCTGTGTCGATCATAGGCAAACAGCCGGCGCGTAGGCTCGACGGCCTGAAGCTTATCAGGTCAAACCTCACGCTGTACACATACACCACCAAGAAGATATTTTATTTTTATATTATTTTTGTTATATTGTTGCGAATTCGCGCCCGCCGGCGTGCGAACGGCCACGTAACTCGAATCGCGGAACGTCGCCCACCGGACGGACAATTCTCTCTTGACCCTCTCGGACCAACGCCGGGAGCTCGTCACGGGTGGGGGTTTAACCTCACCACGATCATGCCAATTGCCCACCCGCACAGGATAGGGTTGCTCGCCAAATTCGATCAACCTAAGTACCTGCGCGAATGGTCGACCGGGCGATCATACCATGCCACAGGCTGACTCCGGACACGAACCGCTTAAGCGGACCGTTCTGTGCTACAGTGATAACTGAGCGGTGTTATCGTCGGCCTTGATGGTTCCGATTAATTACCGGGATGTTGCGCCCACTACGAACCCCTTAGGTGATGCAAGATGGAGGATCAATAAAAAGGAAAAGAGACGAAGCAGAGCAGGAACAGTTCAACAAGCAAGCAATTTATTCACACACACACACACACACACACACACACACACACACACACACACACACACACACACACACACACACACACACACACACACACACACACACACACACACACACACACACACACGTATATACAGCCATACAGTTAAAACAATAGAAGCACATGCAGAGCTACAACCTACTATACACGAACACACGGCAACACTTAAAACAATACTACTTGAGCCAGACTGGCGCCACCCACAGACATTTACACAAAAACCCCAAAGAAAAGAAAGAAAGAAGTCGCGACTTCCCTTTTATGGCTGGTGAGTCGCTCTCCCGCGACCGTCAGCGTGGTCGCGCCTGGCCCCGACCTCTCTCGCGGCCGGCGAACCCTCTCCGGCACTCCCTGTCCGGACGCACAGGTCCACCTCACAACGGGCGCTGCCGCGTCTCCCATCCATGCCTCCGTGACAGTGCCGCTCGCCAAGCCGCGGGCGCAGGACCTCTTCCCAAAGACCAACTCTCGACAAAAAAACAACCGAAGACCAACCAGACCACCAGCCAAGACGAAAAGGAAGAGGTGGAAGAGGAAGAGGCACAAGGGCGCCCCGCCCGTGTTCGTCTTTTATAGCGCGGGGCTCCGCCCTTCACCCCGCCCCGTTCTCGGCTCCACCTTCCTTCGAGAGGGTTCCCGAAAAGGGCGTTCCCTCACGCCCTCCCTCCACCCCGCCCCGTGCGGGGGCCGGGGGAGTCAGTTTTTGGCTCTGGGCCAGAGAATTATTCCCCCAAAATGAGACCCCTCCCTTACATGACCTCTGACTTTTGACCTGCATCGCCCCTCCTCCACTCCAAAGCGCGGGGAAACCTGTGCATCCTCGCAGTTCCCTCCTTGGCGCCTTTGTTTGCCGTTCGGAAGCGGACGTAGTGGCGAAGATGCAGTAGCATAGATGGTGGAGGTGGCGTGGTTGGCGCTGTGATGGGGATGGTGTGGTTGTTGAGATGCTGTTTGTTTGAAATAAAAGATAGAACAAAAAATGGCCAACTGGAGGATCGCAGCCCGAATGGATCACATAAATTCTCTCTATACAACGGGTTTGGGCTAACTACACATGTACCTATGGAGCTATCTCACCTGAGGGCCCTTTATGGTGTAATGCGAATTTCCATAGCCGTAACAAATATATATATATATATATATATATATATATATATATATATATATATATATATATATATATATATATATATATATATATATATATATATATATATATATATATATTTTTTTTTATTTATTCTTTGTTTGTTTATTTATGTTTGCTCTTTTCTGATTGTGAATTCAGTTGTATGGTTTATGTATACGCAATAACTGTTTTAAAAAAAAAAAAAATTGTTTGTTTTGTTTTTCAATCATGCAGAGGAGTTGATGTATATTTCTGTCCATCTTCAGGGTCAGAACGGGGTGCTTGAAAGCCCCACAGGGACAGGCAAGACAATATGTTTGCTTTGCGCGGCACTTGCATGGCGAGAGCACCGTGTTGGCCTGCAAGTGCAGTTACGGAAGGAAGCTACAGCGCTGCACGAATCGCTGAATGGACTGCCGACTCGGCCTTCAGATGGTCGCCATTTGCCATTAGGAGTTTCTCCAAATCTCTCACCTGAGCAACTTTTGGGTGAGCGTGTGCATGCCGCATGGTGGTGTTTTGCTTGTTCACAAAGAAAAGTCAATATTTTTACATTTGTGGCCACAGCATTTTCAAATTTAAATTGATTTTTAAATTTTAAATGCAAAACTTGTGCACCATAACATGGGACAAAGGAACATGCTGTATGAAGGGATGGTATTTCTTTTTGTTTCGTAAAATGGTCGAAGGCTCATGAAGAGCTGTGATATGAATCGCTCAATCGAGGCAGAGACATGAGAGAACGGTGGATTTGACGTTTTTGTTCTTAAACATCAGACATTCACAGCCGGTGACCTCGTGGGAAGTGACGTAACTTCCCGGAGCACTGGGTGCCGACAGCGCCATCTGATGGTCATTTGTCTCTCTGCACTCAGTGAGCAATTGAGGGGAAAAAAAATCTCTCTCCCCGAACTCCATTAAATTCCAACTCACGGGGTTTATCCGTGCTCTATCCTCCAAATGCTGAGCGTCAATTGAGGAAGCAGCACGTACAATTTTTATTTTTCATGACTCTGCCATGGTCAGAATCGAACCGCTGACTTGGTAGACTTAGAATAGATACTCGAGACATTATTTTATTGAGTCTGCTGAATAGAAATAAAATATATACATTTCGATGATGGAGACGAGACAGGGATGTGAAAGTGTGGATGCTTTATTGTTTTATTCTTTGTTTTGATGAGTCTGTCTGTCCGTCCCACCTGTTTTTCAGACCTTTCCCCATACCGTTTAACATATTCAACTGAAACTTGATATATGGCTTTATTCTGATAAGTTACAGAACAAGTTTGAGTTTCAGGGTGTTTCGTCATTTTTTCCCCAGAGTTTTCACTTTTTGGAATTGGAAAATGTTACATATTGTTGCGGACACAGGGCCGGGAGCAAAGACCATGAGTGGTGACCTGCCTCGGGTTCCCACCAGACTCTCTGGAATCTCAGGCCATCGCACACGAATAACTTCGTGATGTGGGGGGGGGGGGGGGTCAGTAATTGACTGTGAACGCCAATAACTCAACCATGTCATTTGGGGTCCTCCATCTAAACCGTTTAGCTAAAGGTCACGTGATCTAATTACCAGGGACACACCCTTAGTATGCACTTGCTCAAACCAGATCAGATGCAGTCAAACAGGACTGCCAAGCACGTATCGGCTAGCAAACAGATCGTTGGGAATAACGTCCCGGCTAAACTGGGGTGCGAGCCATGCTGGCCAATGGAGGAAAACATGAAAACGAGCTGGGAACATTTATATACAACACATTTATTTACAACCAAGCGAGGAAAAGTATGTGACACATTGAATGGGGTTTATTTTATGTACAGCAGGGGATAGCAAGGAATTTGTGGGGTGCAGCAAAAGACGAGCAATCTTACAAAAGCACACACAGAACAGTTATCCTGTGATATATTCTACAATCTTAGTTTATGCTCGGACAGGTGCGCACACACACACACACACACACACACACACACACACACACACACACACACACACACACACACACACACACACACACACACACACACACACACACACACACACACACACACACACACACACACACACACACACACACACACACACACACACACACAGTTCAGAGAGAAAGAAAGCCGGTGAGGGTAAACGACCTCTCAATACCTGGCATGGTCAGCAGACCAGTGTAACCCAGAATGCTTAGGGAGAGGTAGGTGGGAGGAATACTGGTTGTGTCTAAGGTGTGGGAGGTGTGTCATGCAATGTGGGGAGTTGGGTGTCGTCCCAGTGGAAAATGGGATTGCGAGTCAGTAATGATGCTCGTTGTGCATCCAAAGAAGACTGGATCGAGGGGTGGATAGAGAGAGGGGAGAATAGATGTGCGAGGAGAAAGATCCCTGACCTAGCCGTGTAAAGGTCTTTTTGTGTCGCGTTTCCTTCCGTGGGACGCTCCACCTGAGCGTTTCCACATTGTGATATGGTGTTATCTGTCGGAGCTCATGGCAACGTGCGCTCCGCACTGGTCCGTCTGGCTGTGCGGGGGTACGGGATGTCGACGGCATGGCAGAGAGTCTCGAAGGACTGCAGTCGCCCCATATTCGGCTCGAAGAAGAAGAAGAAGAAGAAGAAGAAGCACGTTCCAGCAATCTCACACCAATAGTGTTCGGAAAAAGAGCGATACAGGTAGCAAAGCAGAGACGAGAGGCGAGACGAGACTAACGGCTCCGCGCTACCCCTTATATAAGCCCCGGGCGAAGGGTGGGGTGATGACCAGAAAGCGACGTGCTATGGCTCGAATCCTGCACCTTTATTGGGCCACAGCGGCCCGAGCCACCTCCTGCCAGGCTCCGGGACCGGAAACCGTCTCAGTTGCCTACCAGCTTTGGCATGGCTCGAAGCTCTTGACAACATTGGGCATGCTCCCCGATCCAGCACCCCGGCCCTGAAGGTGCTCAGAGTGCAGTCTGAATGTCGAATAGCAGCAGACTTTCTCTGCCACCCACGGGCCCCCTCATGAGCCAAAATGCACCCCCGGGCCCCGAACCAAACTCCCGGATTACCCGTCTCGTGACCCTTCCTTGTTGCCATGGTCTGGCGACTGGATGAGTCGAGATGAGGATTGTATCAATTCCGGATGCTCACCCGGGACATCCCCGGTGAGATGCGGTGGAGCTATTAACGTCTATTGCATGCTCATGCGCCGAGCATCGCGCAGCGGCGAGGACAATCCGACGTCATGCAGTACTCCTCAAAATAGTGTGGAGAATTGTAGCGATGCAGAGGTATAAGGGGGTGTGGGAATATTTTCCCCATGTGCAGGAGGCGTTTGTGGTCAAAGTGGTGAGGTTTGGTGACCGAGGTGCAAAGTAAGGTGAGGTGCCGGTTGGAAATTGGCACGCAGATTTGAACGAAATAATGGCGTGCGATTCCTGTGCGCATGTGGTATTGGGTGTAGTGGAGATGTGGTGGATCCGAGCCACAGGAGGCATCACGGTGTGCTTATCAATTTCCCATTGAATGGCGAGTGTGTTTGCATGCTTGTTATGTACTCTGGCTGAAAGGACAGGGTTCGGGTAGGAATCAGAATATGAATCTGAGGCGGTTACTTGACTTAACTGCAAGACCCATGCTTCGCACTTCGTCCTGTTAACCCACTAGACATGAGTGGTAGACTAATGAAATAACTGCCTGGGGATCACTATGTTGGGTGTCATTGCCTTTGAGGCATGCGGTTCTGGAGAACCGCAACAACATTGTACATGGGTCAGTGTTCAGCTGGCCTGACCCCACCCCAATAAAATAATGTGCTGCCACTGCATGAAGCAGCACAGATTGGCAAGCCTGAGTTCATCCACAGCCTAGTGCAATTGGAATGATCCCAAGTATATAACCACAATGTATGATATATATGCACATAAGCCAAACACATGTTTTGCTTCATGTATGTACATCGGGTTATTACCTCCGCCACCGAAGGTAGAAGGAGATTGTTTTCACCCCCTCTCTGTCTGTTTGTTACTTGCAAAATCGATGATTTTTAAAGTACATTGGTTCGTCAATTTTATTATTCTGTGTCTGTCTGTCTGTTGGTTTGTCACCTACAGGTCACAATTTTAAACCAATCTTCACGAAACTTCACCACATGGTAGAATTTGTCATAAGCAAGAAGCCTATTGTTTTTTGAGGTCCAAAATCAACAACTTGGGTGAGATTTCTAAAATCCTCAATTTTCATCCGATTGACTTGAAATTTGTAGAGGATTTATATTTCAGTTCGCTGAATTCAACCACCAATTATTTTTGAGGTCAATATCGACCAAAAGGTCAACATAGGCCAAAGATCAACAACTTAGGTGAGATTTCTAAAATCCTCAATTTTCATCCCATAAACTTTAAATTTGAAGAGGATTTATATTTCAGGTTATTGAATTCAACCAGCCAATTATTTTTTTGGTCAACATAGGCCCAAGGTCAACAACTAAGAAGGTATTTCTAAAACCCTCAATTTTTGTCTCATTGACTTTTAATTTGAAGAGGATTTGCACATCAGGTCACTGAATTCAACTACCAATTATTTTCGAGATCAACATAGGCCAAATTTCTAAAATTGTCAGTTTTCATCTGATTGACTTGAAATTTGAAGAGACTTGCATATTTTGTCATTGAATTCAACTAGCCAATTATTTTTGAGGTCAACATAGGCCAAAGGTCAACAACTCGGTTGTATTTCTAAAATCCTCAATTTTAATCCGATTGATTTTAAATTTGAAGAGGAGTTGCATATTTGGTCATTAAATTCAACCACCAATTATTTTTGAGGTCGAATTTATTTTATGAATTTTGCAAGTATCGTGCTCTACACGATGTCTTCTTCTTTTGTGTTTGTTTACAGTTGATCTCAAAAAGTTGTGGACTTCAAATTTGGTGGGTAACTTGGGTGTGTGACAACGATGAACTGATTAGATTTTGATGAAGATCCAGATCAGACTACTGGAATTTAAAAAAGTGATTCTTGACCATTGAGAGTTAGAGCCAAAAACTATATATTGCACGATATCTCAAAGTTGTGGACGGATTCGGACAAAACCTGGTGGACAGGTTGGATTGTGACTAGGACGAATTGATTCAATTATGGTGAAGCTCTGGATATGAGAATTATTTAATTTTTAAAGTGATTTTTCACCATTGAGAGATAGAGCCAAATACGATTTAGTACTATCGTATGATATTTCAAAAATGTATTGGGCCCGATATGCTCTCGTGGATCGGGTATTATGTGGCGGAGGTATGCGCTCTACCGAGTGCCTTTCTTGTTCCAAATGTTTTTTGATTATTATTATAAAGCCTTGGATTTATTGTTTTTTTTTCTAACCGAGACAATAACAGATGTTGACTAACTGAATTTATGATTGGCTTTCTATTGACAGGGGTTTTTTTGTTTTTTTTTATATCACAGACACTTGTTTGTGAGAGAACTGTGTAACCTTTTGTATTTGCTTAGAATACACCCAGGTATTTTGAACTGTTCACTGTTGTTGATGATTTTGATTAAAAAAAAAAAAAAAATTTAAACTAATTGGTGAATGTAAATGATTTTTGTAATTTTCTGAAAATCTTAGCCATTTTATGTATTCAAATATTTTGAAAGTGTTAACATTTTAATTTTTGGGAAATCTTATGCGAATGCCCAAGTGAGAGAAATAGTCAAATTGCGACTGACAATAAATACTATGCAAGCCTTACACACATGGTTTTAGCAATGGGTACAAAATATAGAATTTGTATTAAAGCAAGAAAAGTGGAATTGTTGTTTGCGCCTGCTTTAAGTGTAGTAGATCAGCGGTTCGATTCTGACCCTGGATGAGTCGTAAATAAGAATTAGAACAGCACTCTGTAGATCCCATACCTCTGACAGGCTGACGGATTACGTTTTGTATCCCACCTATAGACCGGATTTGGATCTGGACCTGAATCAAAGACTAATCAGCTTGTTTCCTCCCCAATTCGTCCAGACATTGTGGCAGAGCTCGTTGTGCAAGTCATTTTAACCAGTCGTCTTTGAGAAGTTTGGATAATCAATTGCGAAAAATCTGTTTCTTAATATTTATAATGGTTTGCTCATGGTTTTTCAAAAATTCCTTTAGATTATTCATCTTGACAAGAACCTATTGTAGCAACGACCATAGTGCAAAACAAACAGCTTTGTTTATTGTTTATGGGTTAAAATAATTGTCTTGAAATTGTTGACAAGATGCTATCTTTTTAGTGTAGGCTTACTGTATTTTCAAATTTGAGCTTTCTTGCTGTACCCTCTGCTTCCCCCCCCATCCCCTCATACCACCTCACCACAGTCTCTCTCTCTCTCTCTCTCTCTCTCTCTCTCTCTCTCTCTCTCTCTCTCTCTCTCTCTCTCTCTCTCTCTTGCTCTCTCTCTCGCTCTCTCTCTCTCTCTCTCTCTGACCTTGCCCTTTAGCTCTTACTCCAAGATTTTGATCTATGTCTGCCCCTTCCCTTATTGTCTTTTTTTTTTTGTACCTCCTTGTTTTGATTATTATTAAACATTGAAACGTAAAAATGGTTAATTTCTCTGAATGACTGAGTCAGCAGGTTACAGTGAAATACCGAAGATAATCTTTGCTTCACGAACGCACTCTCAGCTGTCGCATGCTATTGGTGAGCTTGGCCACACCTCTTACAGGTATGTACACACACGCACAACACGTTTGAATGGAAAGATGTCACTCATGAAACTGAAGCAGTAATGAATACAGCCTTAAACCGTTAAGTCGCCACCAAGCTGAATAATAAAATTCACACCATGAAAATGTTGTATCAGTTCTCCATTCACACCAAACAGTCACAGTCATCACTGGAGGACACCAAATAATTCCTCAAAGTTAAAAACATTGTGGAATACTTCTTTTCTCTAAAGGTGTGTGTGTGTGTGTGTGTGTGTGTGTGTGTGTGTGTGTGTGTGTGTGTGTGTGTGTGTGTGTGTGTGTGTGTGTGTGTGTCCTTGGCATGTGGGTGGATGTCCTGAGCGCAGACCCCGTACGTGCGTCCTGGGTTCTCGAGAACAGTTCTGTATACATCCTGAAGTTGCGAAACATGAAAGTAACCATGTCAAGGTATTTGATAGTGTTTGCACCTTTTTCTATGATTTGAGAATTTTAAGTGATCTTTGCAGCCCGGTGATGTGTATGTGTGTGTGTATATATATATATATATATATATGTATATGTATATATATATATATATATGTATATATATATATATATATATATATATATATATATATATATATGTATATATATATATATATATATATATAGTGCCTTCAGGATGTATTCACACCCCTCAACTTTTGTCACATTTTGTAGTGTTTCAGCTTGAATTTACAATTGATTAAACTTAAATTTTTTGTCACCGATCGACACAAAATACCCCAAAGTGAAAACATGTTTAGAAAATTTTATGAATTAATTAAAAATGAAAACGTGAAATGTCTTGCGTCAATAAGTATTCAACCCCTTTGCTTTGACACTCCAAATTGAGCTCAGGTGCATCCAGTTTCCTTTGATCATCCTTGAGATGTCTCTGCAACTTGATTGGAGTTCATCTGTGGCCAAATTCAATTGATTGGACATGATATAGAAAGAAAAACACCTTTTTATACAAGGTCCCACAGTTGACCATGTCAGAGCAGAAACTCGACCATTACGTCCAAGAAACTGTCCGTAGAACAACGAAATGGAATTGTGAGGAGGAAAAGATCTGGGGAAGGGTGTCAAACAATTTCTATAGTGTTGAAAGTTCCCAAGAGCACAGTGAGCTCCATAATTAAGAAATGGAAAGAATATGGAACTACCGAGACATGTCAGGTCAGAATCGATCTGTCTTGCTGCAGGTACCATGTAAGCCTGTGCTAACCTGTTTCATGGTCGGGTTGTCGGTGACTAAACGGTCTCCCCCACCAAGTGTCTTGGTGAGGAGGGTGTATGATATTGCCACCGAGCCAGATTAAAAACAAAACCTGTCAAAGTGCAGAGGAGCTCCTTGTGAGCCAACGGCCATCCATATCTGGTGCCCAACTGTGTCTGCGGATGTCCTCCTGCAGTTGGGTGACTTTTTATTAGGAGGTTGGTGGCAAGAATTGCACTCCGGCCACTGTGAAACCCTTCGTTCCGCAAAACATCTGAAAACCCACTCCGTGGGAGTACTTCCTGTGCAGATGCCCTTCGCAGGGCAGCTCACCGGATGACGTTATTAGGGCAAATCCTTCGGGACTTCGTATTACTTCGCGGGACAGGGCTTCAGGTGAGTTCCCCAATCTTTGATGATAGGAGGGAAAACACAGGGTAACCTTCCAGGGTCAGATTGTGGTAGTGTGTGTCATGGTAGTGTTGAGGTGTCGTCCACCAGACAGCAGTTTACTTTGGTTAACCTGAGGCGGTCCCTTCGGGTGGGTGCCTGGAATGTCCTATCCCTAGGAGAGGATGATCACCTCTCTGTTATCATCTGAGCTCAAGCGTTTGGACATCGGTATTGCAGCACTCTCTGAGGTTCGGAGACCGGATTTTGGTGAGATCATGGCAGGTGGTTACACCTACTATTGGTCTCGTCATTCTGATGGTTACAATGCCCAAGCAGTTGCTGTAGCTGTGTCCAATAAGCTGGCTCCGAAGATAATTGATGTAATACCGGTCAACGAGCGTATTACGAGACTAAGGATTCGTCACTCCTTGGGTGTCATTTCCCTGGTCTCTGTATTTGCTCCGACTGAGGTGAGTGTTCTCACCGTGAAGGAGACATTCTATGCCACGCTCGAGTCTGTGGTCGATCAGTGCCCCAGGTGAGAAACTAGTCTCGTCTAGTCTTGGGGGATTTCAATGCATCAATTGGAACTGATAGGGATGATTATGAGACATGTGTTGGTCCCCATGGGTCTGGAACTGTGAACCAGAATAGCACCAAGTTCCTTGACTTTGCAAGAAGTCATGGACTTAGGGTGGCTGGTTCATGGTTTCAGCACCCACAGGCTCATCACTGGACTTTGAATTCCAACGCTAGTGGTGTGGCCAAGGAGATTGACCATGTGCTCGTTGATGGTCGTTGGAGGATAATCCAGAACTGCAGGGTCCACCCGAGTGCTCAGTACCTCAATACTGACCACAGGCTTGTTGTAGAAACTTTGAAGTTGCAGCTTTAATCCAGTAGAATGGTACCTTCCAAGCTTAAGCTGGATGTTGGCAAGCTCAAGGATGAGAGGGTAGTTGAGTTTGTGAACAGGCTGAGTGGAGATTTGGGGGGTCTAGCTGCTTTGGGTGATCTTGAAGAGTTGTGGAGTGCCTTTAAGACCACCACTTTATCTGAGGAGTGCCCAACCAATGGCACCTGGATTGGGGTTTTCCAAGATGGCCACTGCTGCCATTATAAAAAAAAAAAAATCACCTTTTTCCGAATAACTTTGAAACCAAAGGACTTTGGGAGGTGTGCAACAACTGTCTGTGCTGATACTAGAGTTATGATGAATATACTCGAATGTGACCATATTCGCAGGGGGGATTTGGGGAGTTTCGGTGCTTTGTGAAATCCTGAAGAGTTGTGGAGGGCCTTCAAGACTACTATCCTTGATGTTGCCGGTCGATGTCTTGTCGATGTGAAGAAGAATTTTGTCTCTTAAGGAACACTGGATACCATTGACCAGAGTCGCAGAGCTGAGCTGTTCAGGGAGCTGAGGCGTAAAACTGTACGTGCTCCAAGAGGGGGGGGACAAGGAGGCCTATGTGTGAGGAATCTGTGAGGGGGTAGAGCATCACATGTGGTCAAGTGTTTCTTGTCCAGGGGTATTTGCGCATTGCGTTCCTCCATGCCCGTCCCTCGGTGTACTGCAGTTAGAGCAAAGGGTGGTAGGCTCTTGACAGAGGAGTCCGAAGTGAAGGCCCGTTGGGTGGGTTACTTTGAGCGGTTACCGCTGGGCCAGAACTTTACTAATTGAATCAATTCTTCCTTGCCACATACCCAACCTGTCCACCAAGTTTCATCTAAATCCGTCCGCAACTTTTTGAGATATCTTGCTTCATCTCGTTTTTGGCCCTATATTTCAATGGTGAAGAAGCACTTTAAAAATTCTATGAGCAGGATCCGGATCTTCACGAAAATCTAATCAGTTCGTCATTGTCACACACACACAACCTGTCCACAAAATTTCATCCGGATCTGTCGACAACTTTTTGAGATATTTTGCACACAAACAAACAAACTGACAGAAAGGGATGAAAATATAACCTCCTTCACCTTCAGTGGTGGAGGTAATTAAAGGGAGAAAGAGATTGAAAGCAGAGAGAGACAGACAGACAGACCGAGACAGAGAACATCATAGTCCTACAACTTGAATTATGGTCTGCAAAATTTATTTTCAGAGGGCACATGAGCTTTCACTTGTTGAACCCAAAATCTAATCGGTTCATCCTTGTATGCCAGTCCATACCTTTGCCAAGTTTGCTTTAAATCTCTTCAGTGGTTCACAAGTCATTGCGGTAAATTAGATTTTCAATTAAAGGGCACATGACTTTTACCTTTGACCTTTTGAACCCAAAGTCAAATCAGTTCATCTTTGCATTACAGTCTACCTCCCACCCCCACCCCTCCAAATATTGCTTTTCGCATGAGGATTAACTTGTGCTCTACAGTTGCTTTCAATATTAAATAATTAAAAATCCTTTCAAATTGAAAATAACTCTCCACTTAGTTTCAATTTGAAAGGATTTTTAATTATTGAATATCTGTCAAAATGGTTAAAATTTTTGTGGCTCTTGTGTATAATTTATTTTTCCTGTTTTCTTCGATATTGATTGGTATATTTATTGTGTTTTATCCTTGTCATTGTATGTCTTGTTTTTGGGGTTTTTTTTTTTCGCTGCAATTGTTTTTTGGTGAAACTCAAATTATGTTGTTTATTTTTATTTCTTCATATTTTTTTAGGTTCATATGTGCCGCATTAAAACTGCAGCCCGCACTTGCCAATTCTACAATAACCTTGACCGTGAGTCATTCCTTTATCGATTTATACACCTTTTTTAAGTTTTACAAGTTTTTTTTTTTCCCTTTCTCAATTTTGATTTTATTGTGGGAAACCACCGTTTGTGTGCTTTGTTTGTATTTCCATAGAGAAAAAAGAAGAATTTCGCCAAACTATTCTGGATATTGAAGATTTGGTAAAGATGGCCAAAATCCATCGGTGAGTTAGCATGATTGAAACCATGTGTTCATTGTTGTCCTTGCAGCTGTTGTAAAACAACACGGGTGAAATTTATTTTCTTGAAATACTTGGTTTTGTTGTGGTTATATATATATATATATATATATATATATATATATATATATATATATATATATATATATATATATATATATATATATATATATATATATATATATATATATATATATATATATATATATATATATATATATATATATATATATATATATATATATATATATTGTTGTGGGCCGGGGGTCGGTGGCGAGAACGACCACGAGGTGGGGTATGGTTTGCGTCGTCTCCCACCAAACTCCCAGGAATTGTAGGCCGTCGCTTGGATAACTCCGCGAGCCGGTGGGTCGTCTAACCGATCATGGACGCCAATATCTCAACTGCGTAGCGTAGGGTCTAATTGTCTATAACCAATTCACCTAATTAACTTCGTGATTTCGACTACCGGGGAAACCACGCCCTCGGCACGTCTTGCTCGAACCGGGTCACTCAACCGAATGCGGTAGAGTTCCAACTACCGACGACCAACTCTGGTTCAGGTGCAGCCGAGCGGAAACTGCCAAAGCCGTGCCGGCTGGAATGAACGGATTATCGGGGATAAAACCCCGCCTAAACGCAGAACCATGCTGGGCCAATTCAAGAAAGGACGGAAACTGACTGGGAACATTTCTAACAAGTTTTATTTACAATAAATGAAGACACAAAGCAAGACTTAACGCGAATATGCAAGAAGTATTTACAAGGATCCAAAAACACTTATTCAGTTCTACTTAGACGGGCCCATACGCAGACACACACACAAATGAAAAGAAAACCCAGTCTGGACCCTCGCAGCCGTGGAGAGAGAAGCTGGGGGTTAGAATTCGGTGGGTACCTGGCCGTCGGAGGGAAAGGAGTACTCTGCAATGCGGCACCTGCCAAAGGTCGTCGGTTTGGTCCCAGTCGCAGGTGTGGGACTCGTGGCTCGCGTGGTGAATCGTCGGGGTCAAAACCAGCCAATAACTCCTCGTAACAGCCACCGTGAACAACTGGTTCTTGAGCCACCGTGAACAACTGGTTCTTGAGCCACCGTGAACAACTGGTTCTTGAGCCACCGTGAACAAAACTGGCTACTCGCCACCACTGCTCGTAACCACTCGTCGTAACCACATAAGAACTCTCGTCCACAGAACTCCTTTCACTACCCCCCACAGCCCTCGCACCCCTCTCTTAAAAACCACGAGAGGGGAAAAAAGAATGCCTTCGTACCGGAGCTCCGTGAACCACACGCCAGTGTCCGCCTTGATTGGACAGGGTTCCACGGCATGCCTTTCCGGGCGGGGCCTTGGCCCCTGCCGGGAAACCCCAGCCAGTCTTCCACGCTGGTTCATACTTGATGAGTAACAGTATCAATGTTGCGCAGGCCGTCGTGCAAGAGTTACAACGTTTGTGGAAGGAACGTTGGTGGAAGCGGCAACGAACGGCTGCAAGTCAGAGTGCTTGTAGACAGTGGGTGGGTTGTGGATTGTGATTGGGAATGGAATGGTTGTTGGTTGTTTGGTGTGTTCGTTGGATGTAATGATTTAATAACCTAACTCAAAAGAAATTGCAACGCACACCTTTGATTCTCCCACAAGACAAAGGGAAAGGGATCTGACTGCACACATACTTAACGACATGACTGCACACATACTCTCGGACTCTCTGGAAAATCCTCTATTTCTCTTTGCCGATGACTCCACCCTCTGCCGTACCATCTGTCATCCCTCAGACCGGCAAGCAGCAGCTTCTTCGCTCACTGCAGATCTGGATAAAATCACAAACTGGTCCAACAAGTGGAACATGTCTTTCAATCCAGACAAATCTCACACTCTCACTATGTCTCTTCGAAAGGACCATTTACAAAACCCCCCCATCCACTTTCTCAACAATCCTCTGGAAGAAGTCTTTTCTTTCAAGCTTCTAGGTCTCACTATCTGCCATGACCTTTCCTGGGAAAGTCACATTTCCAACCTTGCCTCAAAAGCCAGCCGCCGACTTGGAATCCTCCGTCGTGCTAAGTCCTTCCTCGGCCCTCTTGAGCTCCTGACCACTTACAAAGCTTTTGTCCGTAGCCTGATGGAGTACTGCTCTCCCCTCTGGGCTGGTGCTCCTGCCTCCCACCTTTCTCGACTTCACGCTGTCGAAACCAGGGCTTTTAAGATCATTGGCATCTCCCGCAATGAAGCTGAGTCTTTGGGCCTCTCACTCAATCACCGCAGGTTGGTCGGTGGTCTTTCTGTCTTCTACCGACTCCTCTCCAGCCTTGCCCCCCTGCTCTCTCTGCGATTTGTCCCAACCACATTTCCACAGGGCGCTCAAGGTCCGCCAACAACCCCCTTCTGGTAAAACTACCAAAATCACGAATCACTGCTCATCTTCACTCTTTCATTCCTCTTTTTTCCCGCCTTTGGAATAAACTTCCTCACTCTATTCTTTCCCATTCTTCCCTCCAGGCTTTCAAAACAGCTGTTCACCACCACCTCTTATCTTCCCCCATCCAAATCCTCGATCTTTTCTACCCCCGATAATCCACCCAAGCCCACTTCCTTCAATTCTCCTGCTTTCCTTCCTGAAAGTCGCTGTAATGTCCATCTTCTCCTCGCCATGTTCCCCGTCCCATCCCCATCCCTCTCCCTTCCACAGTTCACCTGTGTCTGTTCCCCAATGTTTTGTCCCTTCCACTCCCGCCCCTCTTGTCTCATGCCTCCTTGCTGTGAGTTGTGTGTTTGCTCTCATACGAGCCTCGACCAAGGTATACAAAAAAAAAAAAAAAAAAAAAAAAACGACGTAACTGACTTTTGGAACATCTGTATGTTGAATGCAAATGGTTTCCAGATCCGTTACAATATTTTTAATGTTCATTCTCCATTTGATAAGCCTTGTCCATGCTCTTGATGCAGTTTAAAGATTAACAGGATGTTCGTGTTTCTCTAATGTGCTGTATATTGCACCTGACGAGTTTAAAACTTGGCTTCTGATGCTTTGCGAAGCCCAATGCGCTCAATATCTGTGTCGCAATAACTGATGTCTTTAAAGTAATCCATTTGAATAATGGAATGCTATTCAGCCGAAGGTTATTTCGATTCATTAAAATTAAGGGTTCATCTCAACACAAGTCTGTGTATAATTTAACCATCATCCATAACGACTTAAAATCTTGTCTCGCAGCTTTGAATGGCGGTCTGAGTTGTCCGTTAGACCACCTCAAAAAATCCTTTAGTGTTGACTCTTTGGCAGGGCTTAATCGTAGGTCATTGACTCGGAAGTAGATTTGTAGCATGGTGCAAATATAATAACGATCAGATCCTTTGGCATGTTATGGGAAAGTTGCGAACCAAATTTGATGACCGGATTTCACATTGTGCACATTATGCTTTGTCCATCCGGTGAGGCACGTATGGCGTCCAGCTCAATGAATTGTTCGGTGTTTTTGATGAAAATTCATGACGTGGCATTTCATTGAAAATGTCAAAACTGGAGATAAAGATACCAAGCACTGATGAGGACAAAGCAGCATCAAGCAGGAGCTTACGAAGACTGATCATGTTCCTCTCTTGCAGACATCCTGGTTCTCAAATGTAAACTTCAAAATGTGTCTCTGGTATGATTCCCAGAGCAAGCTGATGTTCTGTTCTGTATGTGAAAAACATTCTTTATCAGATATAATTTTGGGGTTTCCATCTCCCAGGGTAGAGAGTTTAAAAACGCATGCCAATAGTGAGAACTATGCCCACACCATTTAGATCATCATGGCATCCCAAGCTGAATTGGGAACAACCCCAGTTGAACGAGCAGTGAGAAATATGAATAAAAAGGCAGCAATAAGGCATGGGTATTTCATTCAGAGAGTAGTTGATGTGTGGAATGCTTTTTCTGAGAAAGGCAATGGCAGCAGAAAGAGTAGATTCGTTTAATTGGGATTGGATAGGTACCTGGTTGTATTGGAGATAGTGGTACAGGGATATTGGCTGGACTTGTGGGGAGGTTGTATGTGGATGGGTAATGGTTTCTGGTGTTTGTTTTTATTTTTGTATGTCTGCACAGTTGAGGCTCATGGGAGAGCTCATACTAGTACACTGAACGGATCAAGATGGAACAGGGGAAAGAGAGAGGAGGAAGAGAGAGACAGACAAAAACAAACAGTCGAGATGAAGGCCAAGACAGAGGGAGGTGGCAGGAGAGGATGGATACAGGAGGGAAAACTGGAAATTTGGAAGGAAGAGGGATTGGGGTTGGGTTAGCAACTGTGGAAAAGATCATGGTTTTGGATTGGGACTATCTGAGATTGTGAACAGCTGGCTTGAAGACTTGGATGGAAGAATGAGATTGCAGAGGATGTGGAAGTTGGGTCTGCAGGCAGGAAAAAAAAAAGGAACAAATGATTCGACAATTATCCTGGATTTAGCTCGTTTCACCAGAAGGGGGTTGATGGAGGACCGTGTGCTCTGCACAAACTTGGAGGGGGGTGGGTGGGAAACAAAGCATGGAAAGAGCAGAGGGTGCAAGACCAGAAAGGAGGGGATGTAAATCGGAGAGACCACTGACCTGTCTCCGATGGTGAAGTGATAGACGCAGCTTCATCATGAGAGGTTCTAAGAATCTTGAAGGCCTTGGTTTCCACGGTATCAAGCTGAGCAAGATGTGAGGCAGGGGAGCCAGCCCAGAGTGGAGAGCAGTACTGCAAACTGGATGAAGGCCTTGAAGGTCGATAGGAGTTGAGGTCTGTCAAGGAAGGACTTTGTACGATGGAGGATGCCCAGTCACCGTCTGGCTTTGGAGGCCAACTTTGAAATGTGGTTTGCTGAAGAAAGATCATGGTTGATAGTGAGACCCAGGAGTTTCAATGAATAACACATTGTAACCCACAACTTCAAAGTGAAAAACAAATTTCAGAACATTAATTAAAAATCCAAAACTACAATGTATCTTGGTTGGATAAGTGTCCATCCCCCTGAGTTAATACTGTTACGAATCTGGAAACCATTCGCATTCACACATACAGTTGACCCAAAGTTTAGTTATTTCGTTAAGTATATGTGGATCGTTAGAATTCCTCCCTTATATCTAATGGGAATTTCATGTGTGCGCTGCGAGTTTCTTTCTCGTTAGTTTTCTACATCAATCCCCTCCACTCCTTCAGTGCCATAACGCACGTGTTTTTGACTTCGGACGTGGGGGGAGCCCCCCTCGCCTCTGAGCCGACTCCGCCCCAGCAAGATGGAATGTTCCTCTCGTCCAATCGGGGGTGAGATCGCGTCAGCGCCAACTTCGCCCCATCAAAGAAGAATGTCTCCCCTCTCGACACTGTTGAAGACAAAAGAGCCTTTCTCGGGAGAGGAGCTCCGAGACGCTGACACAGCCCTCCTCCTCCAATTGCGGCTGGCCAGCACGACACCCGAAAACGCTCCGTCCAATCCGGAGGCGAGTTACCCGAGAGCGGATCCCTCCACCCCACACGGGGGAGGGATCAGAAGGATCGTGAGCTGTATCCAGTGTTCGTTGTTCCTTTGAGGTCATTCCTTGCTTCTGGTCTGCTGGGCTCTCCTGATCGTCGGTCATCGTTCGTGGCTGGCCGAGTCGTTCGTAGGATCCTGGCTGCGCTTGTTGGATTTTGGTTCGTGGGTTCGAGTCCCACTGTGGTGGGTTGTGTTGGAGCGCTCGAGCTAGGGATCCCCGTTCCCGTCCATGGACTCTGAGCTCCACAAGTGCGAGTCGGTAAAATCGCACGAGGCGGCCAGGTACCCGACCAGACTTGCCTATCCTCCGTGGCTGGAGGGTCCAATAAAGGCCAGCTGGCTCCCTTTCTTTGTGTGTGTGTGTGTGTGTGTGTGTGTGTGTGTGTGTGTGTGTGTGTGTGTGTGTGTGTGTGTGTGTGTGTGTGTGTGTGTGTGTGTGTGTGTGTGTGTGTGTGTGTGTGTGTGTGTGTGTGTGTGTGTGTGTGTGTGTGTGTGTGTGTGACCAGTCTTGTAAGTAAAACTGTTAAGTGATTGCCATTGTACATTTGCCTGCATTTATATTCGTGATAAAGTCTGCTCTGTGTTTTCCTCCCTATTCCCTATTGTAAATAAATAACTGTTAAATGTTCCAGTTCGTTGCCTGTGTTTTCTTTCATTGACCCAGTATGGTTCGGGCTTGAGAATTAGGGAGGCCGATTGTGCCATAAATTGCTATTTGGGCCTGTGTGGCTTTGGTAATTCCTGCTCGGTTACGCCAGATCAGAGTCGGTAACAACGACTCGGTTCGGACAAAGCTGGCCGAGGGTGTGGCTTCCCTGGTAGCTTGACCACACGGCGAATTAGGTAAATTGGAATCGGACAAAAAGACCCTAACCGCGCGGTCAAAATATTGGCGTCCACGGTCCATTAATCGACCCGTCGACCTCTGAGTTATCCGGAGTGACTACCTTCAATTCCGGGTGTTCGGGTGGAGACTGCCCAACTGGTCCATCTCGCGGTCGTTCCTTGCCCCTGAACCCGGCACCACAACAATACTTGGTGGAAGCACCTTTGACAACAATTACAGCTGTGAGTCTGTTGGGATAGGTCTCTACCAACTTTACACACCTTGATTGGGCAATATTTGCCCGTTCTTCTGCACAAAACTGTTCACGCTCGGTGAAGTTGATGGACAGCAATCTCAAGTCATGCCACAGATTGTCGATTGAATTTATGTCTGGGCTCTGATTGTCTACTCGAGGACATTTATCTTTTTGTTCCTTAGCCACTCTAGTGTATCTTTGTGTGTTTCGGGCCGTTGCCATGCTGAAAGGTGAACTTCCATCCCAATTTCAGCTTTGTTGCAGATGGCAGCACGTTTTCATCTCGGATTTTCTTCACTTTGCTCCATCCATTTTCCCTTCTATTTTGACAAGTGCCCCAGTCCCTGCTGATGAGAAACATCCTCAAAATCGAATGCTGCCACCACCATGCTTCACAGTAGGGATGGTGTTCTTTGGGTGATGTGTTGTGTTGGGTTTGCACCAAAAGTAGCATTTTGCATTTCGGCCAAAAAATTCCATCTTGGTTTTGTCAGACCACAAAACCTTTTGCCACATCACATGGCTTCAGAATCTCCGGAATGTCTTTTTTGCATACATCAAATGGGACTCAAGGTGAGCTTTTTTGAGTAATGGCTTCCTTCTTGCCCCTTACTTGTAGAGACCGATCAAGGCTTGACTTTTGGAGTGCTTGCGATATTCTCACATGTACACACTGACCAGTCTTTGCCACAAAAGGCCAGTAGCTCTTTCAAAGTTGCCATTGGCCTCTTTGTGGCCTCTGATCAGCTTCCTCCTTACTTCGTCATCCAGTTTGCAGGGATGAGCTGATCTAGGTAGGGTCTTGGTGGTGCACTTCGTGCACTCAGGGTGGACAAGGAGGCCTATGTGTGGAGAATCTGTGAGGGGGTAGAGCATCACCTGTGGTCAAGTGATTCTCGTCCTGCTTACAGGGGAATTTGCGCATTGCATAGTAATATGTACGAGGTGTGTTCAAAAAGTATCCAACCTTAATTTTTCATGCGTAAACAAATGAAGCTTGGGAGGCGTGGTTTGGTGCACGTATGTAGGCGATCCTAATCCGTATATGTGAATATTTTCCCACCTGCAGAAGCTGTCAGTCGCCGACCGACTGCCGATGAGTGAGGAAGTGTAAGTGAGCACCGTCGGATTTTCGTTTTTGACAAAATGACGCTTCACTGTGGTCTCGTCGCCAGTGATCACTGTGTTGAAGTTGTCCTGTGCGATCTATGTCCTGTGTCCTGTGCGATCTCCAAACGGAGTTGCTTCTGCTCGATCGTTAGCAGCTTTGGCACGAACTTCGCTGAGATTCTCCTTAAGCCCAAATCCTCAGTCACAATGGAATGAACGGATCCAATGCTGACGCCCGCCTCATCTGCAAGTTCTCTGATCGTGATTCGACGATCCTGCATCAGCAGGGTCCTCACTTGGTCAATGACTATCTCATTTCGGGATGTTGAGGGCCTACCAGAACGTGCTTCACTTTCCACTGATGTGCGACCATCTTTGAAGCGGTTGTACCACTCTTTTATCTGTGTGGTGCCCATTGCTTTATTCCCGAAGGCCTGTTGAATCTTGCGGATCGTTTCCACTTGGGAATCTCCAACCTTTACACAAAATTTGATGCAGTAGCGTTGTTCAAGTTTTCCCGTCATTTTGTCAAAAACAAAAATCCGACGGCGCTCACTTACACTTCCTCACTCATTGGCGGTCTGTCGGCGACTGACAGCTTCTGCAGGCGGGAAAATATTCACGCATACGAATTAGGATCGCCAACGTACGTGCACCAAACCACGCCTCTCGAGCTTCATTTGTTTACGCACGAAAAATTAAGGTTGGATACTTTTTGAACACACCGTGTGTGTGTGTGTGTGTGTGTGTGTGTGTGTGTGTGTGTGTGTGTGTGTGTGTGTGTGTGTGTGTGTGTGTGTGTGTGTGTGTGTGTGTGTGTGTGTGTGTGTGTGTGTGTGTGTGTGTGTGTGTGTGTATATATATATAGCCTGGTGTTGGTGCAGTGGTTAGGGCAGCGGCTTGGGATCCAAAAGGTCCTGAGTTCAAGCCCCGTTTGGCCGCTGAATTAATACACCAGGGGTTGACTCAGCCTGTCATCCTTCCGAGGTCGGCGAAATGAGTACCAGTGTACTGGGCCGGTGTATACCCCGGTTAAAATAGGTGTACCAGATCCCTGTGTCGCAAGAGGTGACCAGGGTTGCGTCAGGAAGGGCATCCGGTGTAAAACGTGCCAAATCACGATGCGGATCATATGGATGATCTGCTGTGGCGACCCCTAACGGGAGCAGCCGAAAGAAGAAGAAGAAGAAGAAGAAGAAGAAGAAGAAGAATGTGTATATGTATATATACACATTTGTATGTATTGTTGCGTCCACGGGTGCCGAGACACCAGCTTGTCACTCGGGGGATTAATCCCTGGTTGTCCTCAGTGGAACCAGACCTGGGGCTACCGCTCACAACTAACGTTGTGGTATGGTGAGTTGTTTTAGAACCACGAACGCCACCCAGTCAACCACGAGTTCCAGTGTCCATCATCTAATTATTCCATATAACTAGAGGTCACGTGGTTACCTGAGCGGGGAGCGCGCCCTCGGCAAAGCACCAATGTTATCTCGATTATATTTTAATTAGGGCGGCCGAGCGTTTTAACCGCTGGTCCGTGCCGACGATTTTTGATCAAATCTGTCGTAATTACCTCTCAGTCTATCTCGGTTCGGACAATGCTATACCAATGGAAGGAAAGGACAAACACGGACAGGTTGGAAATCGACAAATGATTTATTAATAATAAAATAAATAAAACCTTTTTATTTTCTGAGGGAAATGAATTAATTTCAAAGCAAAATCAATCAAAATGCCAGGAAAGAGACAAAGAGCAGATGCTTAAAAGGGGTTGACTTACTTACAGCTAAACGCAGACAAGGGTACCCAGCAGATCATTCGGGGGGTGGGGGGGAGAATTGTCTCGCTCACCAGAAAGTTGTCGTCCGTGAAGTGAAAACATCCTGAAATGTGTGCATGTGTGCATGTCACGTCCGTTCCCAGCACCCAGCCTTGCTGTGCACCCTCTCGCGAACAGCCTTGAACGCCAGTCGAAGTCTGGAGGGCACTGAGATTGTCTGTCGCAGGTTTAGACCCTGGTGTTGTTGGTGACCGACCCGTGCCGCACTTGTTGGCGGTGCTCCTCGCACCCACACGCACACCACACGCTCGCTTGCCCAAGTTTGCTTCTCGTTCTCTTCTCCCTCCCTGGCTTTCCTCTCGCCCCCGCTCTCCTCTCGCCCCCGCTCTCCTCTCGCCCCCGCTCTCCTCTCGCCCCCGCTCTCCTCTCGCCCCCGCTCTCCTCTCGCCCCCGCTCTCCTCTACCCCGCTCTCCTCTCGCCCCCGCTCTCCTCTCGCCCCCGCTCTCCTCTCGCCCCGCTCTCCTCTCGCCCCCGCTCTCCTCTCGCCCCCGCTCTCCTCTCGCCCCGCTCTCCTCTCGCCCCGCTCTCCTCTCGCCCCCGCTCTCCTCTCGCCCCGCTCTCCTCTCGCCCCGCTCTCCTCTCGCCCCCGCTCTCCTCTCGCCCCGCTCTCCTCTCGCCCCGCTCTCCTCTCGCCCCGCTCTCCTCTCGCCCCGCTCTCCTCTCGCCCCCGCTCTCCTCTCGCCCCGCTCTCCTCTCGCCCCCGCTCTCCTCTCGCCCCCGCTCTCCTCTCGCCCCCGCTCTCCTCTCGCCCCGCTCTCCTCTCGCCCCCGCTCTCCTCTCGCCCCCGCTCTCCTCTCGCCCCCGCTCTCCTCTCGCCCCGCTCTCCTCTCGCCCCGCTCTCCTCTCGCCCCGCTCTCCTCTCGCCCCCGCTCTCCTCTCGCCCCGCTCTCCTCTCGCCCCCGCTCTCCTCTCGCCCCCGCTCTCCTCTCGCCCCCGCTCTCCTCTCGCCCCGCTCTCCTCTCGCCCCGCTCTCCTCTCGCCCCCGCTCTCCTCTCGCCCCCGCTCTCCTCTCGCCCCCGCTCTCCTCTCGCCCCCGCTCTCCTCTCGCCCCGCTCTCCTCTCGCCCCCGCTCTCCTCTCGCCCCCGCTCTCCTCTCGCCCCCGCTCTCCCCTCGCCCCCCCTCTCCTCTCGCCCCCGCTCTCCTCTCGCCCCCGCTCTCCTCTCGCCCCCGCTCTCCTCTCGCCCCCGCTCTCCTCTCCACAGAACGTATCTCCGCCCGTCTCCACAGGTGCAGTCCGTCCCAAGCTTACTCCGCCCCACTTGCGCACGGTTTCCATGACGACCCATGCACTCTCAAAAAAGGCGGATGTCGAAGCTCGCGAAAGAATGTTTCTGAGGAAGAATAAGGGTGGGCTTCAGAGCTCGAGAAAGATGTGTAAAGAAAAAAGCTTCCCATAAGAGAGGGGATCTATCCTTTACCCTTCTCAACGCATCACATTTAAGATCCCATTAGACATGGGGATGGGGCCAATCCAAACATGTATTTAAGGAAATGACTGTCTGAGGACCTCGATGTGTGGATGCCTTCATCAGACTGGATTCTGAAATCCATAACAGTATATATATATATATATATATATATATATATATATATATATATATATATATATATATATATATATATATATATATATATATATATATATATATATATATATATATATATATATATATATATATATATATATATATAATATTGGGCTGTGCTTCCACATTGTAAAAGCATATGAACCGTGCGTCCCCATTGTCTCAGGTCACTCACCTGCATTTGATTTTTCGTTTGTTTTTTTTTCAGTTTATTTATATTTTCATTTACGGCTGTTTTGTGAGGATTCTGTGATTATTATTATTATTTTTAATTTTTTTTCCCGGTGTATCTGCTTTGATGTCCATCGGCACACAAAATTTCAGCTTTCTGCGTCAACCGGAAGGCAGTCAGTGGTTAGATAGAGCTATGCATGTGTGTATGTATATGTATATGTGCGTGTGTGTGTGTGTAGTATTGGATGGCTGGTCTCGGGACATCCTCAAAAAATTCTTGCAATTATACACTGAACTCGTGCACAAAACGTGAATAACTACAGCACGAGCACTATACCTGAACTGGCGATGTGTTTTTAAGCGGCTTGTTCAGAACTGGGTCGAAGCAAATCCTAAAAGTTATTGCACCCTTCATCTTTGGAGAATGATAACAGCTGCACAATGTGTACATGAAGTGTTTTTATTTTTATTTTTTGACTTTTGAAAATTGAGGAATGGCTACTTGATGAACATAGTCGGGAACAATTGGTGATTGTCGTTTAATTTGTTTACTATGCTGTTTTCCTGTTCCATTGCCAGGATTTGCCCATACTATCTGAGTAGAGAGCTCAAGCAGAATGCAGATCTACTTTTCATGCCTTACAATTACCTCCTGGATCCCAAGGTGACTCATGTGTACTGTCCCTTTTGCTGTACCTGAACTGTGCTGTCCATAACATTGCCAGTGTAAACACAAATATAGTTAATTTATGTGCATACAAAATTTTGGTGAGCTGACAGAGGACAGACACACAACGTACTGTCAGTGGAGCCACAGGCAGACACAACAACCAAGGAAATTGATGAGACAGAGGGAGAGAATGCATTAACCTTCAAAAAGTTTTATTAGTGGTAGAAAACATCGTGGGTGGTTTTCTTGATTAGTGCTTCTATTTGGGAGATGTATCGACATCATAATACACTTGTTTGCCCGTCCGTCTGTCTGTGTGTAACATTGCTCTTCCAACCATTGTTTGGATATCTGGACTGACTCCACCCACAATTTCAACATGAAAAATCACACAGCCACCTTGTTGTTGCTATGCGAAGCCAAAGACATCTTCAGAGCTATAATTTTCACAATTGCTACGCCCTCCCTATAAGATCTACCTCTCGTGTAAAACAACCAAAACTACTTAAAATGATCATGCCTCAAAAGGTTGGAGCCAATAGGCAATCACGGGCCTTGTGAAGGCCACGGTAGTTATCGGTCTCAGCCTTCAGTCCTTATGCTTCAGGCATCAGGTGTCAGCCTATATGGGCCAGTGTAATTAATTTGAATGTATCCGAGCTATATAACCACGTGCTTTATATATGAACATGAGCAGTGGGCATGTTTTTGCTTCAAACCCGGGTTATATTTTATTTTATGGTGTGATCGAGGCACCGGTCTGTAACCTTGTACACTGCCGAGATATCTATTTGGCATTCTCTTGAGCAAGGGCTTTTACGGCGGAGGTTCCACGGCTCCTTGCTATTATTTCTGCCTATTGTCTCCTAAACGACTCAACCCGGGACCATAACACCCAATTTCTTAGAAAGGTCTTTGTCCGAGGAGTTCTTGGAATCTTGCGAGATTGTGAAAGAAAAAAAACTGTCATAACCCTCGCCAGAGGAGAGGGCATTGCATTTGGGTCCATTTGTGTGTTTGTTTGTTTGTCCGCATATATCTTTTGTGTTTTTCTCCGCAACCGCTTGTCGGATTGAGACAAAATTTTCACCATTGGTGCGACTACTCATGTAGAATGTTTTGATGATGATTATTATGTCATAGGTCATGTGATGTGGCAGCCATATTGGAAAAACTTTGGACCTCTGTATCCAAAACCACACCAAGGAAAAAATTGAAACTTGGCACATAGCAAGTATTCCTCATGGGGAATGAGTGATTTTTTTAATGACGTTATAATTGCATATGTAGAATGCCACATCCAATGTATGAAAATTTTTGAGGGTCATCTCGGGATAAAATGGTCCTTAGAAAGCAAATTCATAACGCCATCAGTCACATGATTTGGCAGCCATATTGTTAAAAAAAATAAAAATTCTCTGAAGTGGCTGAACAAATTGAGGCGAAACTTTACACGGATGACCGCCTGTCCATGAGGAACAAAGGGTTTACACATATGATACCATAGGTCACATGGTTTGGCAGTCATCTTGGATTTACCCTCAAAACTAAAAAATACACCACTCAAAATAAATCCTGGTGAGCTCTTTTTCTTGTTATTTACTTTTCACGATGTGTTTTTATATGTTTTTATATATATATATATGTGTATGTATATATGTACCTATACCTGTATACTCCACTGGTCAAAAGTTTTGGAACATCCCCATTTTTCCAGTTTTTACTGAAATTTAAGCAGTTTAATGTTTCAATGTACTCTGAAATTAAAGCGGAGAACAAATAAACATTTGCAGATTAAAAAGAAATCATGGAATCAAAATGTGAACAAAATTTAATCGAAATATTTGACTCATCAAAGCAGCCACCTTTTGCAGATATAACAGCCGAACATACTCGTGGCATTCTTTCTGCAATCAAAATCAAATATTGTTCGGAAAGTTGTTCCCAACACTGTTGCAGAAGTTCCCACAAATGTGTTGCACTGATAGGTTGCTTTGCTTTCACCCTTCTGTCCAGTTCATCACAAACAAGCTCGATGGGGTTTAAGTCTGGAGTCTGTGCTGGCCATTCCATAATTTGAAGCCTACTGTCTTGTTCTTTTATTCTAAGGTAGTTCTGACATAGCCTGGAGGTATGTCTTGGGTCATTATCTTGCTGTAGGATGAACCCCTGACCAACCAGGCATTGACCAGAGGGTATTGTATGGCGCTGCAAATTGCTGTGGTAGCCCTTTTGGTGCAGGGTGCCAGTCACTCTGTGCAAGTCGCCAGCTGGAGCCTGGATCCAGCAAAAGAGCCCCAGATCATCACGCTTCCTCCTCCATGTTTGACAGTTGGTGTCACACACTGAGGAACCATCCTTTCGCCAACCCAATGGCGTACAAAAACCCTGCGTGATGAACCGAAGATTTCAAATTTTGATTTATCCGTCCATAAGACCTTCTTCCAGTTTTCAGTAGTCCACTGGCAGTGCTTCGTGGCTCAGGTAAGCCTTTCTTTGTTATTTTGCCATCTGAGCAATGGCTTTCTTGCTGCCACTCGACCTGTCAAACCTGCAGCTCGAAGTCTTCTCTTCACAGTTGAAACTGAGACTTCCTTACTGTGACCAGTGTTGAGCTGTGCTTGAAGCTGCTGTCCTGTGAGCCGCTGATCACTGAAGCTGTTGCCTCTCGGAAACTTGTCTTCTGATTGTGTTGTGGCTTTGTGTCTGCCAGACCTCTTCCTGTCATTTTCCTCCAGTTTCCAAGTGCCTTTTGATGGTGTAGGAAACTGTACTCACTCGTATCTTGACTTGCTTTGCAATTTCTCCAAAGGAAAGATCTACACTTTTAAGGGTTATACTGGTCTGTCTGTCTTCCTTTGTTAATTGGCTTTTTCTCACCATTATGATAGCAATATACTACTTCCTGCAGTGCAATATTGTCCAAATAATGCTTCAGAGGGTGTAGTAACACTCTGTTCCAATACTGCTTTTATACAGAGGGTTTGTAATTGATCAACAAAAGTTGGGACACCTGTAGGAATTGTTGGCATAAACTTTCAAGGCTTAATTTACTTCCATTGCTGCAGAACAGCTGCAGTTGCTAACCCATTACTTGTTCCCTGAAAAAGGCCTTTTTTAACAACTCTGAAATTTACATTATTTTTCAGTTTTTGTTAACCTAAACTTTTTTTTTTAACCTCTGGCAGTTTACCGCTTCACTTTGTACCATTTCATGTTATTCACTGGACTTGAACTGCTTAAATTTCAGTAAAAACTGAAAATGGGGGTGTTCTAAAACTTTAGACTGGTGGAGTGTATATATATATATATATATATATATATATATATATATACATACATACATACATACATACACACACACACACACACACACACACACACACACACACACACACACACACACACACACACACACACACACACACACACACACACACACACACACACACACACACACACACACACACACACACACACACACACACACACACACACACACACACACACACACACATACACACATACACACATACACACACACACATACACACATACACACATACACACACACACACATACACACACATACACACACATACACACACATACACACACATACACACACATACACACATACACACATACACACATACACACATACACACATACACACATACACACATACACACATACACACACGGAATTCGGTCATTGGTTTAAGGTCGTTATTTGGTACAATTGGGCTGCTCATAGTCACTTGAGAGTTGCAATTCCACGGGGTTTCCGCATATATCACGGAATTGTGTGTTGGATCGGCAACCGTGATGGGCCATGACATGTACGAGCCATGCTGTTGCTGTTTCAATCGCGGTTTCTGTGAAGTCTGTGAGAGCGTGACGGGAGGGGAAAGAGTTGAATATTCCATTGTTTCGATGAGGTAATTGAGAAATATGGAATGATCAATGAGGGAATGCAGGGGACCAGGGGGTAGGGAAAGGTGGAGAACAAAGATGCGACATACTGTAGTTGGGTGGGGGAAGTTGAGGCTTTATTTTGGGGTGAGTGGTTGAGGACTTTTGATGAATGGGGGAGGGAGGTTGAGGATGGGGAGGGAGGTTGAGGAGAAGCAGGACTGGTTGGGGGAGGGGAGTTGAGAAGTTGTGGGGATTTGGTGTGGGTGGAGTTTGAAGGCTTGGAGAGGGGGGGCGATTGAAGCTTTAGGGTTTGGAGGGGGTGGTTGAGGACATGGGGATTAGAAGGTGGCTTGATGACCGGGTTTGTGAGGGAGGGGAGGTGGAGTTGAGGATTTGCAGTCACATTTTACATTGTGCAGATGTTCCGAGGGTCCCTACTCGTTTTTATTTATTTAATAAATTACCCCTCACTACATTGGCCGATACAACATGGACCTGCCTTTTTGCAAGTCTTTGCATTCATACAAAGCATGAATCTTGTCCACACTCGGTGTAATGGTTATTGCATCCGCTCCAAGTCTGGGAGGTCGGTGGTTCAAATCCTGACCCGTCATACCAAAAACTTAAAAAATGGTACGTGCTGTTTCCTTGCTTACCATTCAGCATTTAAAAGGTAAAGAGCATGGACAATCCCCTGAGATTGTTGTCCTTGGGGAGGAGTTTCCTCTTGAGGAAATGCCCTGCTGAGTTTGGTGAAAAATTTGTGACATCGCTGGTTCCCAGGATACCCTGAGAAGTGACGACGTGCGTGCGTGTGCCCGCTCGCTCCAGTACAAGCCTTAGATCGTATACTACAGAAGACGAAGAAAAAAAAGCCGACATGGGGAAACGTGGCACGACCGTGACAACTTGCTTTCTCTCTAGGTTTTTCCGAGTTGAAGGAACCGCATTCATTTTCTTACCCCCACCACCGAAGGTGGATGGAGGTTATGTATTCGCCCCAGTTTGTCTGTTTGTCAGTAGGATATCTCAAAAAGTTCTGGACGAAGTTCAACAAAACTTGGTGGACGTGCTGTGCGTGTGGCAATGACAAATTGATATGATTTTGGTAAAGATCCAGAACCAAATGTAAATACGAGAATTATTTAATTTTTTAAGTGATTCTTCACTAATGAGAGATTGGGCTCAAAACGATAGATCGCAAGATATTTCAAAAATGTGTTGGGCCCGATATGTTCTCGTGGATCAGGCATTACGTGGCGGAGGTATACGATCTCCCGAGTGCCCTTCGAGTTTTTTTTTTATTTATTTTTATTTTTTTATGCCTCTGCAGCCGAAGGCCAGAGGTATGTTTTTGAGTTGTGTGTCTCTGGCTGGCTGTGCATGCATCCATTATCGGTTTTCTGTTACCATGATAACTTGAGAAGCACTGAAGCGATTTCAACTAAACTTGGCACGAATGTAGGCTGTAATGTACAGATGAATTTGTTTGATAATTGGCTGAACGGGTTGAAGGTCATGTGCCCTTTTATTCATCACTTTGGAGACCCTATCTACGAGAGTTGGGAGCATCTCACGTTTTCTCTTTTGTCCGTCCTTATTTCCTCATTCGCTCTCACTCTCGATTGTGGCTTTTTAATTGAATGTATTCTTTAATTGATACCAAGCTTAACAGTGTGCTGATTTCTGGCGTGAGTTAAGGCATATCGATTCCAACACAGGTGGAGCCATTCACGTCAAATTCTATTTTCTGTTTTTTTTATTTATTTATTTATTTGTGAAAGCTAAATGAACTTGGACCAATTGCTCATCGACTATTATTTCTACCATGTGTAATATGGCGACGAGGTATGTGGTGTATCGTACCATCCGTTCAGAGGATTAGTCATAACGGGATAAAGACGGCTGCACTTACAGGTCTCGATGTGGGCCCAATATCCATTAAAAAATAAGTGTGCAATGTACGTACTTCCGTGGTAATTGCACTCTCTTCCATGGTGCTGTTCTAGGCCAGGAGTTTCGACAAAATTTCACAATCACCTTGAAAAAAATAGTCGAAAGTGAAATTTTTCTGGTGAGCTCCAGAAAATTGCCCATGCCTCCTCCCCCCCCTCCTCCTCCAGTGCAAAATTGTTCCACCCTGTGGAATTTTCAAAATTCAAGATGGCCACCATCCCAATTCGTCTGAAATGGGAAAACGCCAAAATCATTACAACTCAAACACAGGCATTAGAACAATGGTTTTGGTGGATGCTGAATGGAATGGACGGATGAAATATTCATTCTGAGTTCAGCTAATAAGCACAAATCCAAAACAGCCACCAAAACACCAAATAATCAGCTCAGAAAACATAATATTTGCAAAAACAACTCGTTGGCTTAAATCTCGTGTGACCAATGCAGTGAAATTCATGTGATTGGTAATTGTCGACACATGTACTGTATTTATATGTACAGAGTGGCAACAAAGTCCCTATGCAGGCAGTTAGAATTTAGTTGGAATTTATCTGTTTGCTTCCCTCCATTCTCTGCACAAATTTGAATTTTTATCCATGTTCTTCTGGACATCATCTTCCATGTTGAGGGCTGGAGGTCATAATAGCAGCCCCTGACAGCTGTTTTGAGGTCTTCAACTGTTGTTAGGTTAGGTTAGGTCAGGTCAGGTATGGGAGCATACGCCACAGCAGCGCGTCACTGCGTCCACTTTCCGTGGGTACTCCAGCGGTTTCCGTCTGGCCATCCCCCAGGCAGATGCCTGGCCCATCCCCATCTCCTTGACATGCTGATCACCCTGCTGCAACCACGAGGTATGTGGTCAGCGCATTGGCCTTCTCTATTCACGAGGCTTCCTTGCTGAGAGAATCTGGTGAGCAGGATCAGCATCAGGAAAACGAGCCACATGTCCATGCAGCCACAGCTGACGCTCACGGACTATGCAGGTAACAAGTCTGATTTGTGTCTCGTAGAAACCACTCGATGGACACGCACTCCGACCAGCGATAGCCAAGGATGATCCGAAGGGACCTGGTACCAAAGGATTTAAGTTTCCATCTCAGATGCCTGGTCAGAGCCCAAGTCTCACATCCGTAGAGCAAGACCGGAAGCACTGAGGTCCTGAAGACCTCCAAGGTCAGTGAATCTCTTTGTGACCTCAACATCCTCACCACAAACGGGTACAGCCAAAATATCAGCATCCAAAATGTCATTGAAAGGCTGGATCTTAGTTTTGACCGAGGAAACCCATAATCTCAGTGGCTCCGACTCCTCATTCAGCACCTCGGGGGCCCCAAAGGGATATCCAGAGTCTCCGCAAAGATGACTGCATCATCTGCGAAATCAAGATCAGAGATCTTGACATTCCAAAACGATGCACCGCAGCTTGACCACTCTGATATCCTCCTCAGAATCCAGTCCATACAAGTGCTGAAAAGTGGGGGCCAGTACACACCCATGACAAACTCGAGTAACAGCTTTTAATAATATTAATCAGAGATTGTACCACCACATCTCACAGCACTCTCGGTACCAGAGTATAGTTCAGACATCAGATTGATCAGTTTTGGTGGCACCCCATGAAGACCAAGAATCAGAGGGCATCCTGATTCACTGAATCAAACGCTTTACAAAGATAATTATGGGCTGCAAGCAGCCCCTGCCGAAACACTCATCTGCGTTCGTTGAGGACCCGAAGGGCAAGTACACGGTCAATTGTTGACTTCCTTGGTGTAAAGCCTGACTGCTCTGGGCACTGGTGCTCAGGCAGATGGTGGCGAACCCCATCAATAATAATCCAAGCAAAGATCTTGCCCGGCACTGAGAGCAGCGTCACCCCTCGGTGGTTGTTGCAGTTCTGTCGGTCACCCTTCCCTTTCCAGAGAGGGACAATAAGGCCCCTCTTCAAATCGGTTGGGATGATTCCCGTGTTCCAGGCAGAGCACAGAACTGCATGCAACAACATGAGTACAGCATTTCCACCAGCCTCAAGAAGTTCAGCATGGATGCCACAGATCCTAGGAGCTTTACCCCATTTCAACCAGTTCACCACAGCCTGCGTTTCCACAAATGATGGTGGTTCACAGTTGATTGGAGGTTTGGCAATTGGGATAGTAACATGCATGACATCCAACTCAACAGCTGGTGGATCAGCCTGCTACAGCCGCTCAAAGTAACCAGCCCAATGGGCCTTCACTTCGGACTCCTTTGCCAAGATCCCACCACCTTCTGCTCTCACTGCAGTTTACCAAGGGATGGGCTTGGAGGAACGCAATACACAAAATCCCCTGTAAGCAGGATGAGAATCACCTGACCACAGGTGATGCTCTACCCCCTCACAGATCCCTCACACATCAGCCTCCTTGTGCACCATCAGCGCACGTACAATTTTCTACCTGAACTCCCTGAACAGCTCAGCTCTGCCATCAAGCCTGACCCTGCGACTCTGGTCAATGGTATCCAGTGTTCCTTGAGAGACAAATTTCTTCTTTGCCCGACGGTGGGTTCCAAGACGTCTACCGGCAACATCGAGGACGGTGGTCTTGAAGGCATGCCACAATTCTTCAGGATTCCCCAAAGCACCCAGACCCCCTAAATCCCCACTCGGCCTGTTCACAAACTCTTCAGCTCCCCTCTCATCCTTGAACTTGCCAACATTCAGCCTCTGCTGGGATGGTACCATTCTCCTGGATTTAAGCTGCAACTTCAGAGTCGCTCCAACAAGCCTGTGGTCGGTATTGAGGAACTGAGCACTCCAGAGCACACCTTGAGGAACAGTTCTGGATCATCTTCCAGTGACCATCACCGAGCACATGTTCAATCTCCTTTGCCACACCACCAGCATTGGAATACCAAGTCCAGCGATGAGCCTGTTCACGAGCTGAGAAAATTCTCCAATTCTGTCTTGTGCCGAGCAGCAGCCCTTTCTCTCAGGTACTTTTCAAGTATCTTTCCGAAGCTTGGTGAGCCATTCCAAGTGACGCTCCTTATCCAAGGCACAATACATTTTATTTCACCCCAGTATCTTTAGCTTCTTGGGGTTTCTGCACATGCACATCAAGCTTTTTGGGGTGGATTACGTCATTTTTCATGACTTCCTTATTTCCTGGTGGATGATTAAGGGGCACATTTTGAAACAACCCAATAAATTACGTCAATGAAACCTCCCAGCGTTGTTTCATCTCATGCCTTACATTGACTGTATAATTTGAATTTAACCACAAATGTGTTACTGTTTAGTCAGGTGGTTAAAAACCTTTCTTTATCCACTAGCTGGTGTTTCACCCTCGCCAATCCTAACGTGGCAAGTATGTGCCAAACGCCTCTTAGCATGATTTTTGGGAAGTCTTTGGTGAACCGGAATTATCCCTTTTAATCCCATCCGTTCTGTCATTCCAAAGTCTCTGAAACAAATGCACTTTATTGTTTATTATTATTATTATTTTTTTTTTTACTGTTTTTCAGAGCCGCAAAGCCCATGGCATTGACCTTCAAGGGAGCATTGTTATATTTGATGAGGCTCATAATATTGTGAGTTTATTTTAAAAAATTATTTATTTATTTGTTTCCCTGTACATTTTTATTTCTCTATCTGCCTCATTTCCTCTCATCTAACACCACAAGCTATCTTTAAAGGTGTGTGATGTGTTTCAGTTTTATTTGGAAAATGCATTCGTACAATGAAAGTTTTTTTTTTTTTTTTATTTATTTTTTTTTTTTTCATATATGTAGCATTTTTATTAATTGAAGATTGTGGTTAATTTCAGAAGCTATCAATATGTGAAAGCATTGCTTTGTCTTGTAATGGATTCTGCATGCTCGCATTCCCGCAGATGATGTATTTACTCACCCATGTATGTCGTAGAGACAGGATGTGGTTGGGGGTGGGTGTCAGAGGGTTTGGGTGAATGGGCTGGTGAGTGTTTAGGGTTGTGCACAGGGGTGTGTGTGTGTGTGTGTGTGTGTGTGTGTGTGTGTGTGTGTGTGTGTGTGTGTGTGTGTGTGTGTGTGTGTGTGTGTGTGTGTGTGTGTGTGTGTGTGTGTGTGTATGTATATGTATATATATGCACACACACCGTTTTTCGAGAGTTCACTGCTTTGTGCATCATTGTGGTGAATGTGCAAATCTTTTCTCTTCTGATGATGCACTCGTGCTGGAGTGGTGAAGGTGCTGCACACTTTGCAGCCACAATGCCTCAGAATCAAAATCTATTGAATCAAGTGGAGAAGAGATTTGATGCATTGGCAGGGAATACACGAGACGAGACAAAATGTGGACACTTGATTATTGTAAAGATGTGTTCAGTTGTTGCTTGTCACTGATTGGAATAAAGCTTGAACATTTTACTCTGCCAGTTTCAAAGTCCTCTTGGAGGGGGTAGGGGGAGGGGTTCGTTGAGGCAATGCATATTAACCCTATTAATTGTACCCTGCCAAGTGTTTATTTCCCATAAAAGTCGATTCTTTCGTAAGTTCATATGGTGACCATTTGCATTGCATTGCATTGTGCTGTGACTGTAGGAGCAGATGTGTGAAGAAGTAGCCTCGTTTGATCTGACCCCACATGACCTGGCGGCTGGCATCGACGCAGTGACGTCATTCCTGGAGTTAAAAGTTCAGACAATGGAACAACATCTGCAGAGTGGGGACTTGGACTCGTCCTCCCCTGCAGGTGTGAAATGGCCTCGACCTTTGTGACTGCTATAATGTGACTATTTAGTTCTGGCTTTTCTGTCTGGTACCTGGTTTTGATCAATAACTTTTTGTGCCTGTTTTTCCAGCTACAAGTGTTTCTGTTGAAGATGTTGCAAAAATTAAAAGTGAGTTAAAGCTGATTGTGTTCACATTTATATTTTTGACCTGAAATTCATTGTGTGCTTTTTGCTTGTTGGTTTCATTCTTATTTTGTTTTATCAATGCAAACATCTCGCCTCACGGAGCAATCAAACGACAGGGCTAAGGGACAATGCATACTTGGAGTTGGACTTGAAACCCTGCAATAGGAAATATAAAAGTTAAGGAATAAATATCGGATTTCTTGCAAGGTGCACAGACAGAAGCAGGAAGATTATTCTACATTGGGTGAGAAGGTGGAAGTGACAGCTGAAACATCATCAGGATGGTTATGCCTGACTCATTTTTTTTTTTTTTTACCATTAGTCCACCAAGTCAATGAGGATGATTCAGTGCAGTAAATGTCATGCATTCTTACAGTTTACATTTTAATAATTATTTTCAGTTGTCTTGAGATGGACTGCTGTATTTTCCTGGAGTTGATTTTGCATTGTCCAAATTCCTCGACTCAACCCTCCAATTAACTGAGAATGTTATGTCGCTGTTATTTCACTTCCATTTTAAAAAAAATAGTCTTATCTTGGAGTCTGTAAAAGAGGATTAGGTTCCACAACCATCACAACTTCCTAAACTAGAAATCATCTCAAAATGCAAATCCCATCTGCTTTGTATTCCAAAATTGACGAAAAAGATAGTTTAAATATATATATATATATATATATATATATATATATATATATATATATATATATATATATATTTTAAACATTTTATTCAACTTATTTTCTGATGTACAAACCCTACATTTTATCAGGCAAAAAAGGTAAAAGTTGGAGGTGCAGTTAATACACGGATACCAAAAAAAAAAAAATCGGTCTTAAAAACTATCAATGCTGAATTTTTCAGCAGTCGGAACTGCTGTTAAGCTCAATTCCACCATTTAAATTTTGTACATTGGTTCAGGTTAAGAGTTTGTACAGCGTTTTATTAACCATGTGTGGAAATTGAATATGTCGCGCTCTGAAACGTCTGGAGACACCCGGAGTTTAGGTGTGTGGTGTGTATATAGGCTCTCGCGGCTCTGAAAACACCACGAAAGAGAAAAGGAGAACACCTAGTCTCACAAAAAGAAGAATTATTCACAATAGCTCGAGTCTAATAACGGAGCACCCTCCTCAAGCTTGCGCGGCACGCTTCCCTCGTATGTCATTTTCAAGAGGAAGACACTGTCAAAGACAAGTTTCCAGCCAGCATCATTATTCGTGTGAAACAGAAGGGGTATATCGCCGAGGGACTTGTGGTGGAGACTATCTTTTTTTTACATGCATCATTTTTGTATATCAGCATCTGGTGCAGGCATAATTAATCCACCAAGCTTGTTCCTGAAATGCCGACGCAATGCTATCAAATGCTGGATAGCAAGGTGTGGTTTAAAACGAGGAACAATCAACCCCGAGTACTTTTCTATATGTGGGCAGGAAATAGATTTAAAAAGGAAGAATAATCTCATGGGACATGGAAGCTTTAAGATGTACCAGTGCTGCTCAGTCCTTTTGGCTTCCTTTGGTTCTCTTCGTTCTTCCTAGTTCTCTTCCATTTTCCCTCGTTCCTAACGCTTTCTGCGGATTACTCCCATCGACCAGACGAACTTTCTTCGCAGGCCTTTGTACTCGACCCAGGTTTCGAGGAACATTCGCTGCATCTTGGTGGAACCACCACAGACTAACTTTCCTATTTCCCAGACCTCGTCATCATCCCAGGTGGGATGACTTCGCTCCTGCAGCCCTTGATGTGTCCATCAACAAGCCATTCAAGGATGGGCTATGTCTCTGCTGGTTCAACTGGATAATGAGTGGGAGATGACCTACACCAAGAGTGGGAAGATGAGAGAACGACCTTACGATCATCTGCGGCTGGATCGTCAAGGTGTGGGAGGAGATACGTCAGACATCATCAAGCGAGCATTTCTGAAATGCTTCATCTCCAACAACATGGACGGCACAGAGGACTATGACATTTAGAAAGAGGAGGCTGCAAATGATGGTGACAGCAATGTGGACTTGCTCTACCCTGATTCGGACGAGGAAAGCATTGATGAGGATTTTCTCTGATTTCGCTGAAAAACTTCATCAAACCCAAACGGCCCTTTTTTCAGGGCCACAAATCCACAAGAAATATGTATGATACTGGTATGAATCCCTTTTCTTCCTTTTTTGGTAACAAAAAATCCTCTTGATTATATTAAAAAATAAGAACGAAAATTATAAACTTCTTGGTATCCTCTACTCTCTTCAACTTCTTGAAAATGAGAATAAGACAGTTAGATGACATTAAGCAGACATGGGAGTAAGCATGTTGATACCTCCTTCACTTTGTTTCGTACAAAGTTACTGTACAAACGTATTTAGATCTCGATTAGTAAATAAAATAATCAACATTCATTTATTTTCAGGGTGAAAACGGGTGCGGTTAATACACCGGAAAATACGGCATTCGTGTTCTCCATATTCTCAAAATAAATGTTTGCTGAATATTTGATGACAAACTCTCAATAGGTAAAAATGTTATGGCCTGTACAGACACATTGAAGCTCAATGGTAAACGAGAAGGCTTCCCAAAATTCAAAGACCGTCCAGGTCCACATTGTACAGTACTGTCAGACCCCGACATTCACGGACTCGGCGTATTCGCGATTCATAAAATGTGACCTGCTTCTACATTTGTGGTCCTGTGCTTCGCATATTCATGGTTTTTTTTTTAATGGGCGTATTCGTGGTTATGCATGGTTTTTCATGGGATTTTTGATCCCCATTTTTCCCATTGAGACGGTGCCCTGACATTCGCGGATTCGACATTGACTGCATTTTTCAGGAACGTATAACAAATGTCAGATTCTGACAGCACACAAAATACACTTGACCAAAACAACTGTTAGAAAAGAAATAAGTATATACTAGCGATACCCGTGCACATGCACGGGATAGCAGTACAACATAGCTGGTAGCAGACGACAGACCGTACACGGGGAATGACAAAAATACGCATTGTGCAAAATGCAAGTGGTACTATGGAACGCCAAGACTTCCCAAACATTGTCGACATGTCCGCTAAGTGCCACAGCAATTTCATCGGGATCATGTGACGGCGAGCCGAGTTTTTCGTGTGCAAGCTTGGTATTATAATAGAGATGTATTACTCTCATCACATAATCGGTGGTGCTTCAACACTCCAGGGACCCATTTTGCCAACACTTGTTTTTCATGTCCAAGCATGTACTCACAATTTGTTGTTGTTTTTGTGTTTTTGTAACCAATGGAGTGTGAAACGTGTCTGCAGCCTAGCGAGTATCAATCATGCAGTCATTTGTGAAGTTTTCTACTTTGGCAACATCTTCAACACATTATGCAGTTTTTGCGTGCTCACTCTTGGGATAATGTTTTGCCCCGTTACCTCCTTTAAACTTGTTGACCCACATTTGATGAAGAAGCAGCCCTCCACCCCTTAAAAGGATCTTGAGTACTAACTACATAAAAGAGGTTTTCTGCGTATTTTTTTCAAAAGATTCTCTGATGGTATTATCATACAATATTAAATAAGGCAATTCTGTGTTATGTCTCCAACAAAATCTTCCAGAAATTTTGCATGTGTATTGATTGTAACCAGTGTGAGGTCATGGCACAACCCCCCCCCCCCCCCGATGAGAGTTTTTGGAGGGGGGGGGAGACAACCTACGATCTTCGCCTGCACACATGCCACAGAGCAAGTGGTTTACTGACTGCTGCTGCAGACTGGGATTATTAGCCATGGCACCAAATATATTTGCCTCCCGCCCCTCCCCAACCTGCTCCCAAAGGGAGCGGGTGTTTCTAGCTTTTCAAATTTGAATCTTCAAAGGTATTGGACCACACATCTGCTATTTAATCGTCTTGCTTGTGCCCCTGTTACCCAAGCCATTTTCGTGTTTTTATATGATTTTTCTTTCTGTGTATGAACTCGTGACTCTCACTTGCACTGCTCCAAAACTTACAAACTTCCAGAACAAAGGAATTTTTAAGGCAGTTTTGAGGTTACTGTTGTTAATTGGGCATTGCTATCATCACACAGATTGCTTTGAAATGGTTAGGCATTGTTATTATCACACAACCTCGATGTAGCTGAAGTTTTACAAATGTAAAGGGAATGAAAAATGTTGATTCCAGAACTGCTACTCAATCTTGAAAGGGAAATCGATGCCATTGAGCTTCCAACTTCAGAAGGTCTGACCCGTGAAGGCAGGTATGTGCAATGTTGTGTTTTCTAACTTTTTTTTTGACAATTTATTGCACCCCCTGTCCCCTCCATCCCCCTGTTTTTGTCAGGATTTTCTCTCTCCTTTACCTCTTCTCATGTATTTTCTTTCTTCGATGATGTAAGACGTTTGGATTTCTGTGTTTCGTGTCATTTTTACAATTCGTTATAAATTTAGCATGCATTGTGAATTATGTATTTATTATGTGGATAAGTGTGGTGGAAACGTTTGGCAACAACTGCCCTTCCGCCTCGACCTCTCCTCAATTCTGGCTGTTGTCGGAGAGCTCCCTCAGCGCTGCACAGTCAGGTGCTGCAGTCAGTTTGACTGCCAGGGAATGAAATCTGCCCACTGACTCTAGAATTGGTTTTCCCTCTCCATCATACCCATTGTTGATGCCACCTGGGAAATTTTTTTTTTTGCAAAAGCCTGCTCTCCTACACACGTTCATTTCATCTCATCAGAAACTCCCATACCCATTCTCTTGCCCATTGTAAACAAAATCCTTTCATGTGGCAGTTGCTTTCAAACAAATTCCCTCATCTTCATGGAAAACAAATCTAACCAAACACTGTAAACACAGGTTATTCAACCAAGCAAGCAATAAGTTTGTATCCACGCTCAGGAGAGCCAGAAACCAAGATGTGGCCAACTTCAAGGTTATACTCTTGAACCTGCACTCCTCCCTCAAAGTCCTGGTAGTGTCTCGTCAAGTCTGTGTCTAATGTAAGCTCCACCTTCATGCCTTTCCTCCCTTCAAATGGCACCAAAGCCAAATATCTCAACTTTGTGAAAATTGCTTCCAAATCTCATGTACCCAACCTCTCACTGCATCCCCTACTTACCCACTCGTACCTAACTACTCCTGCACACCGTCTTTGAAACACGTGACAGCAAGTTTCCACTTTATGTCCTGGATGCATTCCTCGGAGGGCAACGTTAAGCAAAACGACTTGAGCAGACAAGATATTCCCATGGAGGGGTGGGTGGGGTTGGGATGTTTGCAGGGCACATTTTTCGGTCACCGTAATATAACTTTAACCTCACTCAACTTCATATTATAAACAAAAATTGATAAAGAATAAATGAAATACACAAATGGTCCATTGAATGAACAGTTATAGGGGTACTCACCAAAATATTGGGACTGGAGAGGTGCGAGTGTGGAGAGGAGGGGTTACAGGGAGGAAGAGTCTCGGACGGACTGCTCAAATAAATTTGTGGACTTGGGAAGGCAGAGAGGGTAGTAAAGCCTGGAGCGATTATGGCTCTGCCCTCGCTCTGATCGAGCTTCTGTGCGAGTCACATGGCGATTGTGGAATCAAATCTCCGATCAAGCTATCAAACGGGCCGTGCGGAGAATCTGGAACGGAGAAGTTGTTACCGAGGTGACTCAAGATGGAGCGATCAGAGTGCCAGGGAAATATGAATATTTGTACAAAGACTAATCTTGTGTTGAGAATAAAAGAGTACTTGAACATTTAAACTCAAAAATGTTGTACACTATACTGTACAGAAATCGTTGTCCGGAACGTTTGCCGATTGGGTGAACAATTAAACTTTAATCCACTTCCTGACAAATGCAAAATTATCCAATAAATAACGAGCACGCACTCACTAATTACATTTCATCCATCCTTTCAATTCCAATTATGTGTATCCATCCTTACGATGTCATCTCAAAATGCCTCCCGTCGAGTCAAGAAAGTCGTACATGGCAGCTTTTATATTGAAAGTTGTTCAGTTCACTGAGGAAAATGGCAGGAATATGGCTGCTCACAGGAAATATGGTGTCACGAAGAAATGTGTTCAGGACTGACGTAAAGCCAAAGATACATTGTGGACTACCAAGAAAACCAAGAAGGCTAATCACGGCTGCAAAGCTAGGTTGACAAACATTGAGTGTTTGTATTACAATAGGAGTCGGGTGTTCATGTTTATTATGGAGTAGTGACCTGTGACAAAATGTAAGGTACTATTTGAGCCAGTGCTGATGATTGATTCTGCAGCAATTGTTTTAAATACTGAACCACTATTTGATAACAAACATTAAAAAAAAATTATTTACATTCCTTATTTATCTGAAAGGTCCTCCCATAAAGTAGTTCAAACAAGTGAAATAGACATATAATGTCATAGCCCCCATTGTTTTAGTAATTTTGCTGTGCGGAGTTAAAGGGCTAGCCCATATTTAGCACAACGAAAATGACCACCAGTCTACCAGTCGGCCATCTTTGATCAGATCGCAAAATAAAGTGAGGGTCACGTGTATGCCATCATGTACTGGGCTTGTGCCATGTTTGAACAAAATTGGACCATGCATGTCTGAGAAATGGTTGGGGACACATTGAAGGAACAAAATGGCTACCAGTTGGCCATCTTGCATCTGTTCTGGGGGGGGGGGGGACAAAAGATGTGCATATGTGAGCCATCATTCTTTATCTGGTTGCCGAGTTTGAACAACATCGGTAAATGCATTTCCGAGAAATGGCTGAGGACATGTTCAACATCGCATTTTTTTTTTTACAACCAAAATGGCTGCCAGTCGGCCATATTTGATCACATCGCGAAACAAAACGATGTGCATATGTATACCATCATAGGTTGTCTTTGTGCCAAGTACGAATAAAATTGGTCCACACACGATATGGTTGTGGACCCACGCATGCACGGACACGAAAATCAAGACCAAATCTATAAGCCCCCATTTCGGACTAAGTCCACAGGGGGGTGGGGGGCTAATAATTATATACTCCTTCATATTCAGGATCCTGGAAATTCCGTAGTCGGGAAGGAATTAACACCTCTATTGTTCTCACTGAATGGCAGTTTTGCTTACTACAGTAGTTGATCTACCTTCGTGTTGTGCTCAAATTGACTTATTTATGAATGAAGGAAAGAAAAATGGGGAAATTAGCCAATTCAACTTGTACTCCACAGCAACTTGTCCACAGAAAAATATGGTACCTTACTCCTTTTGTGAGTATATGCGCGCTCGGGACGAGATGTTGGACAATTTGCCAAATTCAGAGCTCAACTGCAGATTTATGTTCTGCAGTGTTCAAAAATATAAATTTCAATTGAAATTAAGTATTATGCTTCCTTGATCATAGACTGACAGGCAGACAGAATGAACCAACGGCTTAACCCGCATGCACGTGGAGTAAAACGGGTGGTTAAACAATCCCATCCTTAACGACTCCCATTCGCTTACTTTCCATTATAAACGACGTCATGGATTGAATCCATAACTGCAGCGACATCAAATGCTTACTTTTCTCCGATGGCCTGATCGCAGACCATCACTTTGCTTTCAGTCCTGGATATGCAGCTGCTGATCGCCCAATACTGGATGGAGATCATGAATACAAAAAAAATAGATATTGTTACGGCTGTGGAAATTCGCAATACACCATAAAGGGTCCTTAGATCAGTTATCCCGGTAAGTGGGTGTTCAGATAGGTCCCCACCGTTGTTAAAGGGAATTCTTCATGTTTCACCAGGCTGCGACTCTTTGAGATAGCTGTTTTTCTTTATCGTTATTTTGAGCCACCATTGCAACAAACCTCCATGCAAACAACAACCGCCACCACCTACTACGCCACAACGCCAACCACGCTCACACCACCCCCGCAACAATTACCACCATCTTCGCCACTACGCCCGCTTACGAACGCCATCCTTCACGGACCACGGTAAGACGGTTTCCGTGGCGGAAACCGTCCGAGAAGGATTGACAGGACAAAAGCTCCTGCGAGCCTGTGGGGGTTTTTCCCACCTATTTTCCCCGGGCTTGGTGTGAAGGGAAAGGGGCAGGGCAGCTCGCTGCCGATTGGTGGATGCACGGCGTGAGGTGGTCAGAGTGAGGGAACGCCCCTTTTCGGGAACCTTCTCGAAGGGAGGCGGAGCCGAAAATGGGGTGGGGCGAAGGGCGGAGCCCTGCGCTATAACAGGCGGACCGCATGCGGAGCTTCTTCTCTTGCTTCTCTTCTGGTTTTTCTGGATTCTGGTTCTTCTTGGTTGAATGCTTCGTCTTGGTCGATGAGCTCTGTCTCCCTCTCTCGGTCCTGCGCTCGTGGTCCGGCGAGCGGCCTGTTGGTGGAGACGCGGACGGGAGGCGCCGCAGTGCGGCCTGTGGTGGACCTGCGCGTCCGGACGAGGAGAGTGCCGGAGAGGGTTCACCGGCCACGAAAGGGAGGTCCTTTCTTTTCCTTTTATTTTTGTATGCATGGTGTGGCGCCGTCTGCCAAGTAGAACTGCTTAAGTGTCTGTGCTTGTAAATAAATCCTTGCTTTATTCGGTGGTATTGCTTTTTACTGCATTTCTTTGGCTGAACATACGTGCATGAATTCTTTGCCTTGGCTGTACATATTGCATGACTGCCCTTGCGTGTGTGTGTAAATAATAAATGTGCTTGTTGAACTGTTTCCCGTTCGTTGCGTCCTTTCCCTGTTTGAAAGAGCCATCTTACTTCGTGGAATAATTGGTAGTGGGGTTTGAACACCCGAGTAAAGAAGAATCACTGAACCGTCGAGGTCGGCGATAACACCGCTTGGTTATCCCTGCAGCACGGAACGAACCGCTTAAGCGGTTCGTGTCCTAGGCCGACCTGCGGCGTGGAGCAACCCCTCGGTAGGTTACCCGCGCAGGTATTTAGGTATATCGACATTCAGCGATTCACCCTATTTCGCGCAGGTAGAATGCGGACTGGGGTGTGGTGAGGTTAAACCCCCACCTGTGACTGGCTCCTGGCGGTAGTTCCAAGGAGGGTCACGACTGAATTGTCCGACCGGTGGGCGACGCGGTCACGATTAGAGTAACGTGGCCGATCGCACGCCGGCGGGCGCGAATTCATAACAATATTTTGATCATTTGACACAGTCTGGCACCCTGCATTGCTTCCAGCTCTATTGACTGCACCAAACGCCACTTCTCATTGTTTTGTTGACTTTCTTCACTATCGTAGTTGAGATGTGGAGCTCAACAGGATCCTGTCTTCTCCTTTCCCTATCAGTGTCTTGGATGCAGTCTTGTTCCTCATCTTCATCGACAATCTTCTTGATTCTTTGGAAAACGCTTATCTTTTTGTTAATGACTCCACCCTCTACTGCAGCATACTGTTACGGTTCAAGGAACTGTATGCATACAAACATACAGTTGTCCCGAAGTTGTTATGCTGTTAAGAATATATGTGTAGACAGATCTCTTCCTTGTGTTTAGTGGGAAACTTAAAGGGGTGAGTTGCGATGTTTGTTTTTAGTTAGGTTAATAAATCTTTATATCCCCTCCAACAAACGTACAACTGATCACCCGCTGTCTATTCGGACTATCGCTTGCTACTCTCGCATGGGCTGAACAAGTGCGTGTTCGCCTACTCGCCTAACTGGCGACTCGCTTGGCAGAATCTTTGTGTATACCTTTTTGGTGATTTCGGACACGTGGAGTGGGCGGGCCTCCCGGTATGGCTGAAACCCACCCAGAAAGGGCGGCCCCATGGAAGCCCCGTCCAATCAGGGCGAACAGTGATGTCTGCTTCACCAAGGCCCCTCCCCGCTGAGGGAGATCTATAAATTACGACACCATCTTCAGGGTAGAGGCTGAGAGAGTCGGAGGGTTCGTTGGTTGAGGCTGAGAGTCGGAGGGTTCGTTGGTTGAGGCTGAGAGTCGGAGGGTTTGTTGGTTGAGGCTGAGAGTCGAAGGGTTCGTTGGTTGAGGCTGAGAGTCTGAGGATTTGTTGGTTGAGTGCTGAGAGGGGTGAGTGAGTGAGCTGGAAAGGGAGTCGTCTTGGGAGTAAACTGGCAACCCTGATCCTCGCCTCGGACTCCGCTTTACTCGACCGGGCTCCTTCGCAGACACGGTCTCCACGCATGCGGCCGTGGACTGAGCCGCACGACCATTGACAGGTTCCGCACCACGGAGCATCCCCTCCCTCCAACGTTCAGGTACTCGAAAGAACTGCGATCTCAGCTCACCTCCCTCTCTGGCTGCAAAAGGTCCTTTGCCATACATCTGGGTTTATTTTCGTCAGTTTGTGGCGCTGTCTTTAAGTAGAATTGCATAAGTGTTTTTATGAGATCATTGTAAATCTTGCCTGTATTATTCTCACGACAAGTCTGCTCTGTGTCTCCTTTGTAAGTTGCTATAAAATTGTCACACTACATCTTTTTCTCATCTTCCCCTGCATAACATCCCCAATAAACCTGTTTCCTGTGCCACATATTTTTCCTTATTTTATTGTAAATAAATGATTAGAAATGTTCCCAGTTCGTTTTCGTCTTTTCCTTCATTGGTCCAGCATCGTGGAGATCGGATCTGAGTTTTAGCCAGGTCTTTATTCCCGATATTCTGTTCATTCTCGGCTGCATCCGATCCGGAAAGGTGGTTGGTAGTTGCTCGAGTGATCCGGATCTGGCGTGGGCGTGGTTCCCTGGTAGACGACACCGCGTGGTTAATTAGGTAAATTGGTTCCAGACAAAAAGACCCTACGCTACGCGGTGGAGCTATTGGCGTCCGTCGGTTAAGCGACCCGCCGCCTCACGGAATTATCCGTGAGCGACGACCTAAAATTCCGGGAGTCTGGTGGGAGGCGACGTTACTTCCCCCACCTTGCGGTCGCTCTCGCTTCCGGTCCCTGGCCCGCAACAATAGTTTTGATGAGTATGCAGCACCCTCTTTGCTCTCTGCAAACCAAGTAAAAGCAAACCAGGTCCAACACTTGGAATATGTCCTTCAACACTGGCAAACGTCACACTCGTTCTGTTTTTCCAATAAGTGAACTGTCCCATCGGCTTCCTTGACAAGCCACTTGAAGAAGACTGATCCCTTAAGCATTTGGGTCTTACCATCAGCCGTGATCTCTCTTGGACAAATCACATTGCAGAGTTTGCCTCCAAAGCTGTGTCTTGAGGCCTGTTATTCCTGGATCTAAAGGCCCTGTCACACCTTGACGATTTAGCCAGCGTATACCTGACGTATGCAAAATTTGGCTAAAACGCTGGCACATGTCGAATACGTTATGGGTAAGTTTGTATAAGTTAAGAGCACGCTGGCATACGTCGTAGTATGCTGGCTTTTTTGTAGTACGCTGGCATACGTCGTAGTACGCCGAGGTGTTAGACGAATTTTCCATGCTTGAAATTTTTCGACGTATGCCAGCGTCTGACTCACACGTTCCGCATATGCTTGGCCATAAGTTGTAGGCACGTTGCGCGATCGTTGACACAAGTCGACACACGTTACTTGTACGTTACTCATAAGTCGAAATGCATCAAGGTAATGGTTCGCGTCAGTGTTCCAGACTCCCTGTTTTTTTTTTATCTTGCCAAAACGAAGTTTTTGCAAGATATGTTAGTCAGCTTTTTTATTTTTTTAATTTTTTTGTCTGTAATCACGTATAAAAAATTCTGCAGAGCAGTTATCATTGGAAATTTTTGTAACTTCGCATATCAGAGGCCTATAGAGGTCCCTTTCAGCGCATAAAATTTTGAAGGTCAAAGGTCAAGGTCACTTTGTCGCAAATCAGGGGAGTCGACGAAACCTTTATTTTTTGAGTATTTTTGATTGGATAGTCTTCAAACTTCATGGGAATATAGTTCATGGTCTGGCGCTCAGCTGATTAATTTTTGGTGGCGATTGGCCTTGACCTTCATATGTTTTTTTTTTTTTGTTTGTTTTTGGTCTGTAATCATGTATAAATCACTCTGCAGAGCACAGTTATCATTGGAAATTTTTGTAACTTCGCATATCAGAGGCCTATAGAGGTCCCTTTCAGCGCATAAAATTTTGAAGGTCAAGGTCACTTTGTCGCAAATCAGGGGAGTCGACGAAACCCTTATTTTTTGAGTAATTTTGATCGGATCGTCTTCAAACTTCATGGGAATGTAGTTCATGGTCTGGCGCTCAGCTGATTAATTTTTGGTGGCGATTGGCCTTGACCTTCATGGTTAGCGCCTCAGGACAAACATATTTGACCCCAAGGTCAAATTTTCAAGTTTTAGGAACCATATCGTGTAGTACCTCAAATTGAACACCTCTGAGTGCTTTCTAGATATGTCAAGCTTGAGACATTATGACGTCATTTGCTGACGTTATGAGGCAAAAGCATTGGAACACTGACGCTAACCATTACGTCGCCGTGTTTCGACTTGTGAGTAACGTACAAGTAATGTGTATCAATGATCGCGTAACATGCCTACAACTTATGCCAGCGTATGCGGAACGTGTCGTACGGCGAGAAATTTTCAACATGCTGAAAATTTCTTGACGTACTCTGTGTATGCCAGCGTACTATGACGCATGCCAGCGTGCTCTTAACGTATACAAAACTTACCCATAACGTATTCGATGTGTGCCAGCTTCGTTCGGCAAATTTTTCATGCGCTGGCTAAAACGTCAAGGTGTGACATCGGCTTGACACTTTGATGTGTAGTGCGGTTATGATTTGAATCGTCGAGCCGCAGCCTTTGAATAGCCCACGCCACGTGATCGTCGGCGATACGCTGCCGCGTGCTATGCACAAGTTAGACTATCGTTGGGCATAGGTTGTGAACGCCGACAACATGCTCAGCATCCGTTGGTATAAGTTATCTATATGTGATTGAAACGTTCTGTGTACGTTACTAATATGTGATTCGTACGTCCAACACGTTATACGCCCAAAACTTAAAAAAACAAAAAAATCAATAGTTCAGCTTACGCCAGCGTTTTACATACATTTTGATACCTTGCCATACGCTGGCTAAAACGTCAAGGTGTGACAGGGCCTAACAACAGGTCAGTTGTCTCCATCCTCCACCACCTCCTTTGTGGTCTTGCATCCTCCGTCCTTGGTGTGTTCTGTACCCCCTCCCTACTGTCGCCGTTGCCCTCCACTCCTCGTCGTTGCCCTTCAGCGAGCCTCAACATTGTAAACAAAACAAACATTCTCTAACCACACTCCTTTTGCAATTCTTTCTTTCTCTCTCTCATACCAACTTCCTTTTTACCTTTTTATAAATTTTGCTTTTCTCCGTTTAGAAACCTCCCCGCCCCACGAAGTGTATGTTTTATAAATAGTAAATCGTCCTTCACTCCATCTAAATGTGCAGCATTGCACACACTGTTTTGTGTTCATTGAAATTCTATCCATTCTTGTTTTGTTTTTATTTTATTTTTTGTTGTTGCTGTTTCTGTCTTCTCTCAGTTTCCTGTTGGAGTTGTTTCAGAAGGCTGGAATTGACCTTCAGTGTGGCTGCCTCATCCAGGAAGGACTCAATAACATCGCTGTGGAACTGGCGACCAGTAAGATTTGTTTAAACTGTAAAATTTGCCTTTATTCATTTATTTATTTATTTTTGCTCATACAACTCCTCTTACTTTACTCCTATATTATCAAGTGGTTCCCCCCACCCCCACACTTGTGGCATTCTTATTAAAAATAAGGTTTTCAGATAATCTTCATGTGATGACTCAATTTTGAGGAGATGAAGCGAGGTTTTGGATGAGGATGTGCACCAATAAATTAATAATTGTTGTCAAAGTTTTTGAGGATCGTCAAAAAGCTGAAAATTTTATAATTTTATTGTTTCCAAATACACCATTTTCTTTCGGAATTTTTTTTTCCTTAACATTGAGTTGTCCATTGTATATTCCAACCTTGTTCTCAGTATTTTTGGTGAAAAGTTTGCTTTCCTGAAGTGCAGGAACGCATGCTTGTTTCCAGATGGCGGAGTGTTTAACAAGCTGGGAGAACTGCAGAAACTGAAAGATGTTTTTGAGGTTTGGTTTTTCCACTGAGACTTCTTCTGTCTGAGTTTTAATTCTCAGCCATTTGTTGATAATGCTGGTGCCATGTCTTGATTAAAATAAAAACTCTGAGGTGTATTTTTGTTTGTTTGTTTTTGACACAACTAGCATAACCCGCACTCTGCGCGACATGTTGGGGTGGGTGTGTTTGAGAAAGGAACTGATGCAGAGTATCAGTAGTAATTTTACTTTAATGCAGAAAGTGGAATACGATTTCACTGTTTCAGAACCATTTTATTTACTTTTTTTTGTACCATGCACCTCATATGGTCTTTGAGATAATGTAAGCCGAATATCACGTTACTCAAGCGCAGAACAAAGTCGGAGATAGCGCGACACGAAACCACAAACTCGGAAATAATATATAAGATGTATCTGGATCTGCAGTAACCTTCGGCATTTGTTCACCTGATATTAAACTAAATGAGTAAATGCATCGTTTTGTTCCCCAAGGGTGGAGTTGGTTTGGCTTGACGGGATATTTTGGCCTCCCATTGAAACGAACGGCAGGGCACGTTGAAGTTGTGGAGATTTATGAGTTATCGACCTGCAATCTTTCACATTCCAAATTGGTGTTTTGTTAGTTTTATAAACTCACTGAAGTGTGGAGGAACCTTGAATTTTGGGGTCTGTGCTTGTGTGTAGTAGTAGTAGTACGAGTAGTGGTGGTGTTAGTGTTGCAGACCTGACCATTAGTTGGTGCTGCACACCCACTGAGACGAGACCACCGAGTCCCTCCATTTTTTTTTTCAGGTTGTCTATTTGTTACCACTTTTGACAAAAGAGTTAAACCACATTGGCTTCAGTTTTGTTGTTGCTCGTTGACCCTGTGGCAGTCTGCGTTTTACTCTTGTTTTTCGTGCAACCTGAACAGACGGCGTTTTCCAAAGACCTCCCACCAGCAGTCTTTGCACATCGACCCTCACAAAAGCAAGACCGATGTTACAAGGTCTGTTTGCATGTCACAAGTGTGCATCTTGAACAAATCTACATGTAATGTTTTATCATGCGCTCTCGACCTCGTGCAATTCATTTTGGCGGGTCATTGAATCCTTTTGCTTTTCCACAAATTTCTATAAAACTTGTCATGCTTTCCTTTTCTTTATTTTCTCAGTTTCCTTTACCTCAATTTCCATCATCCTTTGCATAAACAAACATGTTTATTCCCAAACTAAGAACAACGGATGTTTGACCGGCGGAGGGATACGACGGGTCGTGGTGGGGAAGAAAGGGGACATGGAATTGATGATTAATTATGTACAATGAGAATAAAACTAATCTTAAGAAACTAAGGTGCCTCACACCAGATTCAGTCACTGACGGGAGAGGAACAATAAAACGGGGGACTCAGCTCTGGTGGTTGTGGCGGGGGGGGGAGGGGGGGGAGGATGGGCTTGATCAATATCACGATGGCTGATCAAGGCATAGATCCAAGAAATGAAAAATGGGGATGCTGGAAGTTTGGCCTCAGAAATATGGCATAAACAATGTATGTATGCTTAATCTTTTTTTTTGTTGTTTTTTAAATTTATTTTTGACTCTTATATTGAGGAAGCCAACAAAGTAAAGTCAGTGAAGTAGTAATCTCAGCTTGCAGCATCCATGGATGATACTATAATAAACAGAACCACAAAGTGATAAATGTGTTCTGACAGGATGCTGTTAAGGTGGTGCACTTACCTTTGAACTGTCAAGTCTGGGCTAGATTATTGACCCGACTATGAATCCACTAATCTCTCCATTCCTAATTGGCTCGTTTTTGGCATTTTTCAGTTCATCAGATTTGCGATCTTAAATTGCATATTAAAGACAAAGTAGAATTGGGGAAGTAAGTCAGGAAGCCAGAATACCATTAACTTTTATTTTTCAAGGGGGTTTTATATTTACATTTTTTTGAAAGGTTTGGCCTTTGGCAATGCTGTAAATATTACAATAATAATAATATAATATATATTTCATGACAAGGAACTTTAACGCAGGAGGGAAGCCATTAGGCCCATCAAAGGTTGCACTAGTATTGCCAACTTGTGGTTGTTTATTCGTGCTGTATCCTTTTATATGCTCAGCATCAAGCAAGGAAGCAGTACGTACCATTTTTGAAGTCTGGTATGATTCGGCTGGGGTTCAAACCGCCTTCCTCCCAGACTCTGAGCAGATGGTCTAAATAGTCACCGAGTCTGGCTGAGCTCCATTTATTTTTGACTTTGTTGTTGTTGAGAAAATGTGGGTCTGATGCAGCAATTAAAAAAAAAAAAAAACGTGTAAGGGGGCACAAATGAGTGGGCTATATCTTCACAACCTCCGATGGTCGATCAATGTTTTGGTTTATCAAGACACGTCTTGCTTTGTGGGTTGTGTCACGGCTCAGACTTGTGAATCTTCTGTGTCCTCAGGTACACATCCATGTTGACAAGAGCAGCTTGAAGAAAAAAGCTGACCCATGGGCCGTTCCTTCCAAGAATCAAGGTGCACATTTTGGCCAGAATAGTCAAGTAATGTTGCTTACGCATTAAATATTAGCAATGATCCGATTATGTCCTACTATTGCCTGCACAGCCATATCACAAACTTTGTTATATGCAAGGTTCATGTGCCATATCGCCAAGTCGGGGAGGGATGATGAGCACACGGTGATGCACAGATCTACAAAGAAGGTTGACATGAATGCGACTTTTTCCTGAAGATGGACTTTTTTGCGCCATGTGTAAATTTGGATAAACAGATTCCTACCCCTCCCCCTCCATCATTTGTATAAATGGCAAACTGCAGTGTGTACTCCACGACTTACTGCCTTCCATCTCGGGTCTGCCCGTTTGGCTCAAAAACTGGAGACGAGAGCAATCTACCATCGATTCTGCTGTCCTGCCTGCCTTGCACTTACTCTCACCTTGCTCCTTAACTTCTTGCAGAGTAACAGCTTTTGAAAAATCCAAATTAACAAAATCTACTGCAATACCATTATCTATGCACTACGATTATCCAAGCAGTTATTTCTTCAAAATTCTAGCTGATTGGTTAGTAATGAAATCTATCAAGTGTCCCATATTCTTGATAGAATGTTGGTGCTTTCAAAGCAGTTTCTGGGACACACATTGATATTGTTACGGCTGTGGAAATTCGCATTACACCATGAAGGGCCCGTAGGTGAGATATATCTAAGTACATGTGTAGTTAGCCCAAACCCATTGTAAAGAGGGAATTTATGTGATTCATTCGGGCTGCGATCCTTTGAGTTAGGCGTTTTTCTGTTCTATCTTTATTTTGAACCAACCAAGTCTCAACCGCGATCACACAACAACCACCACGCCAGCCATCGTTACCAACTGCAACCACGCTCCAACCCTCGGACAGCAACAACAACGCCAACAGCCACGACCTTTACCTTCACAACTCGCTCCCACATCATTGCCTCACCGCCATTCCCAAACGGCACCATAACCATCAAACCACCACCGAAAACCCTCCACCACCTTCGCCTCTCTCCTTCTACGGCCATTCCCGCACCACCTGTGAACACTGAGCGTCGGGCTGTCTCGGGCCCGTTCGGCGATTGGTGCCGAACGCACCGAGCCGCGAGCGCAAATAGCGGCCTTTCCGAGGGAGAATTCGGATCAAGAACGCTACACGCCCACTTCCCCTCCGTCCAATTAGCAAGCATGGAGCGGCTTGGCCCCGCCTCCAGGCGTGTCTGTGTGAAATCGATATATGCAAATTCTAGGATCAGGGGAGATTCACGCCCCCTTTCCTCTGACCAATAGGCGAGCGTGGCTCCGCTCCCGAGGTCATCCTGATCCGGATATTTGCATATTAGCTGCTCCTGCCGGCCTATAAGAAGGCGAGCGCAAGGCTAATCGGGGCAGAGTGAGTCGAGTCGGGTGGCGAAGTCAGAGTGTCATCGAGTTGGGTTCTGGAATCGACTGAGAAGAGTTGCAGGAAGAGGCAAAGGAGCTCGGGTCCGAGGCGAGAAGGTCAGCGACGAGGTCGCGGTGTGGGATCGCTCGTCGCGGGACCCAAGCCAGCCAGCCATTCTCCTCCCCCAGGGCATCAACAACTCTCCCTTTCCCCCGCGCTGAGATAGTGCAAAAAGGGGGCCCCGTTCCCACCCCACTCCAAACGTCGTGCCAACGAAACCCGCCAAGGAGCATGGAGTCGGGCACAGCCATGCAGCCACATCTGCGGCTCGCCCGCAAACGCGTCACGAGGACGCGGGTAGGACCGCCCCCCCCCCCCGGTCTCGTGGACCTGGCCGCTCCTCCAGGTCACGCTCACAATTGGCCTATGAGGGTGGCTTCTTTCCTTTGCTTTTGAGTGAATGTGTGTTGGCGCCGTCTGTAAAGTAGAACTGTATAAGTGTTGACGTGTGTGCGCGTAGTCGGTAGTAATTCTGCGTCGTTGTTGCTTTTGTTTTGGTTGCTATATGTGCATTTTGACTGTTTGGCTGTATATGTGTGCTTTCCGTGTGCCGGGAAATAAATGTGCATTGTGTGAACTGTTTTCCCGTTTCGCTTCGTCTTTTCTTTATTGACCCTCCATCCTGCTTCACGTAAAGGGTTGGTCGTGGGTGCAAAATGCCCGGTAAATAATCTGAACCGTCGAGGTCGACGATAACACCGCTCTGTTATCACTGTAGCACGGAACGGACCGCTTAAGCGGTTCGTGTCCGGAGTCGGCCTGTGGCATGGTACGATCGCCCGGTCGACCATCCGCGCAGGTACTTTGGTAGATCGAATTTGGCGAGCAACCCTATCCTGCGCGGGTGGGCAATTGGCACGGTCGCGGTGGGGTTAAACCCCCACCGGTGACTAGCTCCCGGCGTTGTTCCGAGAGGGTCACGACTGAATTGTCCGTCCGGTGGGCGACATGCCGCAATCCGAATTACGTGGCCGTCCGCACGCCGGCGGGCGCGAATTCGCAACACTGGTGTCAGGTCGTGGGAAACGAACCAATCCCCCTCCTCGCAACACTGGTGTCAGCGAGCAGGAAACGAACTCTCCCGTCTCCAGCTAAATTCACGGGAATCGGTTCAGGGGTGAGAGGAGCGACCCCCGATTCCCTCCAAATTACGAGCTTTTTAAATTGATCTCTTACGTGAAATAAGATGGAGTCTCAAGGCGAGCGGGAGCCGGGGGTAGAAATGTGTGTGTTTGAATGTAGAATCCATGGTCCAGGACGAAAGCTCCGAGCAGGAAATGCTGAATGAGCAGGATCAATTTCCCCCCCAATCGAACCCAGAGCCCGAGATGGGTGCGGCAGCGGCCGCGGTGTATGACACCTCCCCTCCCCTCCTCCGAAACCCTCCCCCGATCCCTGCCGAAACGGCTCACTCAAGCGCACCCGACATGGCCCAGCTATTCGCCATGCTGGCGGGAAGAAATAATAAAATGGATGACATGGAAGCTAATACGCAAACACTGCGGGGTGAGATGCAGCGAATAGACCGTGGCCTGCAGGCAGGCATAATGGCAATGGCGAGGAGCGAAATGCGGGCAGTGGAGTTCAAAATGGTGACGCCACGTGCTGGAACGGACGAGCTGAGGGGGAGTGCAACGGCTGTCAGGCCTGCAATGGAGGCGGGTGAGGGCAAAATAATTCGGGAGACGTGTTGGGCAAGAAGCGTGGAGGTGACGGAAAAAGTGACGGTGACCGAGAGGGAAAAACCAAAGGGGTTGACAAACGTGTGAGATGAGACACGAGGTGACGACGGAAAGAATAAAAGAAATAATAGACGCAGGAGATGGGAATGGTAGAGGAGAGACTACATGATGAATTGGATGGGGTTGAAAATGTGCGCGCGCACACACACACACACACACACGGAGTTAGTGGAGGACCATGAGGGGGAACTGGCGGACTGTGTAGGGACCCGGTGCGAGCAGCTGGATAGCCTCCTCCAGGAACGAGGGGAGGGAGTATGCCCCCTTGAGGCGAATCACGAACAGGTGGGTTCGGTCGTGCTTTGCAAGGTCGAGGGAAGGAGTGCTGTGGACAGGTGCACGCCGAGCTTGGGGGGTTTTGAGGCCCCGGAAACCCTTGGGGTGGGACAAATCCCCAGTTTGGTTGTCCCGGTGTGTGTGGTGCAAGGTGTGAGTGTGCCCCCGTGTGTGGAGGCGACCCCGCATGTGAATGGTGTGATGGCAAGTGTGCCGAAGGGCGTGCTTCTCAGCACGCCGTGTGTGAGTGAGACACCGCAGGTGAGTGCCCCTGCGTGTGTGAGTGGTATAGTGTGTGTGAGGGAAACGGCACGAGTGAGTGAGCGGCCGAGTGTGAGGGAGACAGTGTGTGTCAGGTCACTGTATGTGAGGGAGATGACTGTGGGCATGCGGGAGCACGCAGCCGCGTCTCCCAGTGTGAGTGTGATGGAGTGGAGTGCGAGCGTCATAACACGCAGGTGTGCGTGGATGGAATGGTGCCGACAACGGTGACAGAGGGACAAAAGCCGAATCGCGGCCGTAGCTGTTTTGGGGACCGCGCCGGGTTCACCCAGCAGCGAGCGCGAGGTCCGTGCTGTGCAATGCACGAGGCCGCCACGTGCTCGCTTGCGGGAGTGAAGCCCGGTCCAGAAACGAGCGCGGTGAATGTTGCCGATCCCGCGACGGACAAAGTTTAGGCAGGATTATGGACTAGGACCGGATGGGTTCTCTACGCGGGCGTGTGTGTTAAGCTCCAATGGGCAGAGCAATGTGTTCGCGTGGGGAACCCGTCGAGACGGGCTTGTTTTTTTATGCGCCGGGTGACATCATGGCTGTGTGCATGGTTGGAATCCGGCAGGAGGGTGAATCCCTGCTGGATGGTACCGTCCAAGAGGGACGAGGGACGCGAACAGCTGCCATGACGTCACGCCACAGGTGCGCGGCTGTGAATTGCCGTGCTGGTGCGCAGGTTGCGAGTTACCACGCTGGTGCTGCGCGATTTAAAAAATAAAAATAAAAAAAGCAAGCCTCGCTTTCGGGTGAACAGGATCCCTGGGCAGGGGTGGAAGATCCCCTGGCCTGGGCACAGGATGGAACTAGTTAGGGGGAAGAGTTAGCTGACCTCGACCGGTCTCATGGGGCAGGGGTAAGTCCTCATGGGGCCCGTGGAATGGATTAGGTAGAGGGATTGTAGCCAGATTTAGGATGGGAAATGATTTTAATGATTTGGAGACAGAGACAGACTGTGGATGTGTCGCGGGGACGTAGTTTAGCTACGTAGTGTTAAAATGAACGTGCTGTAGTGTAAGGGACGACATGGGAGCACGAGTTAGTTAGGGGATGCAGATAGAAGGATGGCAGGATTCAGCGGTGTGAGTTGAGAAGTATGGAATGGAAAATGTTCTTGGTGAGTGAGTGAGTGAGGCCAGCGGGTCTGTGTGAATGGGGAATGCATGGTGCGATGAGTGATTGGGGGGGGGGGGATGACTCCCGCCCAAGGGACCCCGGGGTCAGTGTAAAGTGAGTTAGCTGGGTTAGTTAAATTGAAAAAAAAAAATGGAAGTCGTTTTGCTGTTGGTGTGAGTGTAGGCTCGAGACCCATTTGGAGGGGTGCAGGAGCCCTGTTGACGGGCTGGGAGCGTGGCTGCGAAAGGTGAGTATCGCTGAGTGGGTACCCCGGGCACCAGGCTAGTCGGCCGGAGTAGGCCAAGGGCCCATGGGGGGGGGGGCGGGATAGCATAGTGGGCACGGGTGCACCCGCATGATGAGTGGGCCCGGGGCGCCGTTAGCCGCGTGGGCAGTGCATTGGGCACGGGCACCCAGGGAAGGGGCCCGGGGCGCCAGCCTGCCACGTGAGCGTTTCAGGGAGTCGCCAGGGAGGGCACTCCCCGGTGTTTAGGGAGCTGGTTGGCTCGGAGGCAGTGTAGTGCCCGCGGGTGCCATCGTCGGAGAATCGGCAGAGGGTCGTGCCTGCCAAGGGGAGCCATGCTTCCCAGCCATGAGACCGTGTGAGGGCACGTGAAGAAAATTGGGGGGAGCAAGGCCTGAAATTGTGAGGACACCAACACAGGCGATGGGAATCTGGGTTGTTAGAACCAATAGATTAAGCGAGAGGCGCTTGTTGAAAGCCCCGGGGTAGTTTAAAGGTTAATGGTTAGGGTAGATTAGGAAGTGTACTCCTCCGCACCATCCATCCCTTCGCTCTCGTTGTGGGCCGCTGGACCCACTTTGGGTTAAAGACTGCTGAAGTCTGGGGAGGCCATCCTGAGGCTTCGTTGGGCCTCGACACAGGACGCCAGCTCTCCCTCATTCCCCTCCGGGAAGGGAACGTAGGGGTTGGGAGTAGGCTGGGGGACGATAGGTTAGCCGAACAAGGACAGTGAAGGGGGTGAGGGGACGATTCGTAGTGGGAAAGTAAAAATAAAAACAACAAAAAAATAAGTTGGTGCTAAATTGGTTTTAACAAATTAAGGGAGTGGGTATGGACAGTGACAGGCAAAGGCAATAGGTTGGGAGGGAGACTGTAGGGTAGGTCTGAGCCCGCCTTCCGAGTGGCCAGCACCACCGCACTCCCTCCATCAAAATGCACTGCAAGGCAAAGGCCGGCCAACTTCATCGGCAGCTGTTGTTTTGCTGCGAGGCCTGTACTGGACGGATCGTCTGCAGCTGCTGTGCTTCAAGGCCTGTGCCGGCCAGTTCGTCTGCTGGCTGTGTTTGCCTGCAACAGCCTTGTTCTGCAGGCTGTGTTTGCCTGCTACCTTTGCCATGCCATGCCTGCTACCCGCGGTTCATTTTGCCCCGTTCTGTTCTGCATTTCCCCGCCCCTTGTTCATTGCCATGTGCGCCAGGGTCGTCGCAACAGTTTGCAAGTTGCAAGGACTGTCCTGTTGGCAGCTACAACACGGGTCTGCAGTGGCGGCCCATGTGCCGGTTCTCTTTTGACTCTTTTACCTTTCTCCTGCAGAGTCCATTAATCCTGGTTAAGATGTACTGTAAATAAGAGTGCGCCCCCGGCATGTATATCTTAGCGCCGGCAATTTTATTTCAGTCGTCCGTATGAGTGGGTTTGTTTAGTTACTCAGCCCTCAGGTTATTTATTTTGGGGACACGAATACCATGAATGTCGCACTCAGGGATCCGTAGGTAAAACGTACTAGGGGAGAACAACACATGATGGCACACGAAAATTTGACGACTCGTGACGAGTCTGTAAAAAGGGGAGGGGGCAGTGTTACGGCTGTGGAAATTCGCATTACACCATGAAGGGCCCGTAGGTGAGATATCTCTCAGTACATGTGTAGTTAGCCCCAAATCCGTTGTATAGAGGGAATTTATGTGATTCATTCGGGCTGCGATCCTTTGAGTTAGGCGTTTTTCTGTTCTATCTTTATTTTGAACCAACCACGTCTCAACCGCCATCACACAACAACCACCACGCCAGCCATCGTCACCAACTGCAATCATGCTCCAACCCTCAGACAGCAACAACAACGCCAACAGCCATGACCTTTAACTTCACAACTCGCTCCCACACCATCGCATCACTGCCATTCCCAAACGGCACCATAACCATCAAACCACCACCGAAAACCCTCTACCACCTTCGCCTCTCGCCTTCTACGGCCGTTCCCGCACCACCTGTGAACACTGAGCGTTTGGCTGTCTCGGGCCCGTTCGGCGATTGGTGCCGAACGCACCAAGCCGCGAGCGCAAATAGCGGCCTTTCCGAGGGAGAATTCGGATCACGAACTCTACACGCCCACTTCCCCTCCGTCCAATTAGCAAGCACATAGCGGCTTGGCCCTGCCTCCAGGCGCGTCTGTGTGAAATCGATATATGCAAATTCTAGGACCAGGGGAGATTCACGCCCCCTTTCCTCCGACCAATGGGCGAGCGTGGCTCCGCCCCCGAGGTCATCCTGGTCCGGATATTTGCATATTAGCTGCTCCTGCCGGCCTATAAGAAGGCGAATCGGGGCAGAGTGAGTCGAGTCGAGTCGGGTGGCGAAGTCATCAGAGTGTCATCGTGTTGGGTTCTGGAATCGACTGAAGAGTTGCGGGAAGAGGCAAAGGAGCTCGGGTCCGAGGCGAGAAGGGCGGCGGTCGGCGACGAGGTCGCGGTGTGGGATCGCTCGTCGCGGGACCCAAGCTAGCCAGCCATTCTCCTCCCCCAGGGCATCAACAATTCCCCCTTTCCCCCACGCTGAAATAGTGCAAAAAGGGGGCCCCGTTCCCACCCCACTCCAAACGTCGTGCCAACGAAACCCGCCAAGGAGCACGGAGTCGGGGCACAGCCACGCGGCCACATCTGCGGCTCACCCGCCAACACGTCACAAGGATGCGGGTAGGACCTCCCCGGTCTCGCGGACCTGGCCGCTCCTCCAGGTCACGCGCACAATTGGCCTACAGGCCTGTCTGCCCCTTTGTCTATGAGGGTGGCTTCTTTCCTTTGCTTTTGAGTGAATGTGTGTTGGCGCCGTCTGTAAAGTAGAACTGTATAAGTGTTGCCGTGTGTGTACATAGTCGGTAGTAACTCTGCGTCGTTGTTGCTTTTGTTTTGGTTGCTATATGTGCATTTTGACTGTTTGGCTGTATATGTGTGCTTTCCGTGTGCCGGGAAATAAATGTGCATTGTGTGAACTGTTTTCCCGTTTCGCTTCGTCTTTTCTTTATTGACCCTCCATCCTGCTTCACGTAAAGGGTTGGTCGTGGGTGCAAAATGCCCGGTAAATAATCTGAACCGTCGAGGTCGACGATAACACCGCTCTGTTATCACTGTAGCACGGAACGGACCGCTTAAGCGGTTCGTGTCCAGAGTCGGCCTGTGGCGTGGTACAATCGCCCGGTCGACCATCCGCGCAGGTACTTTGGTAGATCGAATTTGGCGAGCAACCCTATCCTGCGCGGGTGGGCAATTGGCACGGTCGTGGTGGGGTTAAACCCCCACCCGTGACGAGCTCCCGGCGTTGTTCCGAGAGGGTCACGACTGAATTGTCCGTCCGGTGGGCGACGTGCCACGATCTGAGTTACGTGGCCGTCCGCACGCCGGCGGGCGCGAATTCGCAACAATATATTCCCCTGCATACGAAACACCAGGGTTGGTTTCATGCTTGGTCGAACTTCTAACCCAGCATTGGCAACTCAGCGGCAAGTGTGCCTACCGCTATGACTATCCTGCCAGCCCAAGAATGAATAACCTTCAATAAAGCCATGCTGACTAATTCTAATAATGTAATAATTACTTTAATAATATGTAATTATAAACCTGAACCTTTCAGGAAGGGAAGAAGTACGGTATGATTTTTGCTCTGGTCCATTTTCTTTTTTTCCGCATTTCCATCACGTTACAATCAAACGCCATTACTTGATTCCTGAGCCATTCCTATTCAGATTTGGCATGACGTTTGCCCAACAACGTAGACCCCTTTTTCGATTTGGGGTCTGTTCCGTTTTAAGGGGTCAAAGGTGAAGCACAAACTCACATTTTGGCCTTGACATTTTCTTGTTTGAGTCGATAGACATAAATGTTGTCACAAAGATGATCATGGACATGGAAATGATGTTCGTCGAAGGCATTGAAACTATAAAATATGTCGATACCTCATTCATCAGGATGGATTGTAACAACACAAGTGGTTTCTTTATTTCTAAATTTCGTCTTTGTATACATAGTCGAGGTTGGTGGAAGAGCTTAGAACACTGAATGGATCAGGACGTAACATAACAAAAGGAACAGCAGGGTTGAAGGACAAAATGGAGTGAGACTTGGACAAATGAAGAATGAGGGGTAGGGGAGGATGCACAAGGTGGACAAGAAGGATACAGAAGCAAACTTTCAGGAAGGAAAAACTGGATATTTGAAAAGTGTGCGTGCGCATGGTTGATGGTGGTTAAAAAAAAATATATATATATATATATATATATATATATATATATATATATATATATATATATATATATATATATATATATATATATATATATATATAATGGCTTTGGGTGGTGGTGATCTGAGATGTTGGTTTACAATTGTCGAAGACCTTGAAGGAAGAATGAGATAAAAATGATTCCACAGGTGAATAAAAGAGGAATGAATGAGTGGCGGTGACCAGTGATTCTGGAATTTGCATGTTTCACCCGAAGCAGGTTGCTGCTGGAACGTGTGCCATGCAGATACATGGGAGAGGGGAGGGGGCAAAGTATGGAGAGAGAGCAGAGGTTGTAAAAGCAGAAAGTAGGTGGTGGAAGACAGAGACTGTCTGTGATGGGAACGTCAGCTTCAATGCGGGAGATTCCAATCATCCTGAAGGCCTTGGTTTCCACAGCATCAAGCTGAGCATAGTGTGAAGTTGGAAAGTCAGCCCAGAGGGGAGAGAAGTCGTCTATCGAGCTGTGGATGAAAGCCTTGTAAGTGGATCAGCGTTCAGGTGTGCCAAGGAAGGACTTTGTAAGACAGAGAATGCTCATTCAGCGACGAGCTTTGGTGACCAAATTTGAATTGTGGTTTGTACAAGAAAGATCATGATCGACCAGGAGTTTGAGTGACTCCACTTCTTCAGAAAGAGTTTGCCAGACGGTCCTTTTCGAGAGAAAGTGAGTGTGATTTGTCAGGATTGAAACACATATTCCAAGTGTTTCACCATCTTGTGATTTTATTTATTTATTTATTTATTTATTTCAATGTCTGAAGGATGAGGAATGTCACGGCAGAGGGTGGAGTCATCTGCAAACAGTTGAAGTCCAGTGAGATTGCTCTGATCTCATGTCTGATGTTGAGGGTCTCTATCCATTGTTAGAGTAGAAGCAGCATGTCCAAGGTGGAATGAACTTGTCTGAATCCAAATTGAGGATCTGAGATGAAGCCGTTGGATAAAAGGAAGGATTTCATATCAACTGTGATGATGATTCCATGACCTTGCTGATGATTGGAAGTAAGCTAAAAGGTCTGTAGTTAAGGGGATCGGGTCTTGCACCTTTTTTACCCAGTGTGTGGCTAAGCAATTGGTTCACTTTGTTTCTCTGTAAACATCAGTTTATGATCGAGGAACTACTTGGTTTCAGTTGAATGTTGTATTCTGAACATGAATCAGAAAAGCCTAGTGTTGGCTTAATGGTTAAGGTGGCTGGCATAAGATCTCAGGGTCTTGAATTTGAGCCCCTGTTTTTTAACCATTGAATTAACACCAGGTGGGTTGACAGCCTGTCATCCTTCTGAGATCGGCAAAACGAGTACCAGTTGACTGGTAACAGTGGGCATTGCATCAGTGGCACAGCCACGCCCCCAGAAAATGATGCAACCCAGCAACCACAGGCTACACACTGCACGAATAAATAATGGCTCAAAACAAACCTGTAGTTTAGCAGTGCTTTGGCACTGGATTCGACCCGAATGCGCATGTGCAGAGGAGTGAGATAATATTGTTACTTCCTCTACCTGTCTGACAGTGAAACAAAATTGAAAATCATTCCAAACAGGAAACTTACTGTTTTTAGCGACGTCGTAAAGCCCGTACTATGATGTACGGTGGGCCCTCCTGAAAAACTCATGATGATGTGGGCCTGAGCAAGGTCTGTGGGTGGGTGCATTCTACCCACCACCCCAATCATCCCCGTCAGTAGTCTTTCACTGTTACCGGATTACCTCGTGTGAATATGGCAGGCTTGGTGATTTATTTAATGGACGTCTTCAATCCATAGGCAATGCCGTCATTACCAACATTCAGGTCGACTTCCCAGAAGGAGACACCGTACCTGGTTTAGTTGGTTGCTTGTTAAACACCGATGGGAACGTCATATCTGGTGTTTGTGAATGCACAGGGTCAGTTTAAATGCTGGTATTTACTATTCAATTCCGATTGGATGTTCTCGACTGGTACGTCACCTCCCAGCTGTTGAGGTGGAGGAGGAGCCAATTTTTACGATTTGTCATGTTTTGGAGGAATTGGGGGTAGCGGGGAGTGGATGGAGGTAGTGCGAGCTGTGTGGGTTGTAAGTGCCATTATTTGTATATTTTGTTTGGTTTGGCTCCGGTGCCACAAATGTAATTGTACTAGATTTTTCATCCGTTGGTAAAAGGAGACGTGTCAGTCTGTCCGTGTGTTTGTGTGTTACATCCACTACCAATGCTCGGTAATTGTACGAACAGGAAATGGGACGAGCCGGGCACCTCTCATCCACGGATATTTCTCGTATTTCTTTCATTCTCGTGGGTCCGATTTGCATTCAGGAACGCAACAATTATGATGAACCATTTTTTAATTGGCACTTTTGTCTGAATGTTGAAAAATTATGTTTAAAAGACTGTTTGAATTACAGGTTATGCGCTACCAACGGCAGGTTAAAAGTGCCCGGTGAGCAGAACCGAATCGGTGTTAAAACGCACAGCGCATGCGCAAAAAGCCTCGTTTAGCATTCATTCGTCATTTTCAAAGTCCCGTATTACTGCATTATTTAAGAAGGGTCCCAGAGAGCAATTGGGGAACTAAAGATCAGTTGGTTTAACTTCAGTTGGGGGGAAGATACTGGAGTTTATTAATGGTCAGCTGGGGAACCTTTTTTAATTAATTCAAACGAATTAAAGGCAGTCAGCATTTATTTACTCTGCTTCTTCGTCTTTAACGACTGCAATTATTTACACGTCCATGTGAGGTTGGCCGGGGGAAGCTTGGCCCAAGCTTGACGCTCGACTCTGGTTAGGGCAGGAATTTTGAATTTGTTCAGGGTGCCGGCGATGGCTCTGCTCGTGCTCTCGAAGGACGCCGTGAGAGATTTGATGTCCACAAACTCATGTCAGCAGACGGGGTAGTTCAACATGAGGAAATGTTAGTTGCTGGGTTGATTCATGAAAAAAGGGATTACTTGATGCAAGGAGCAATCTTGGAGCAGGAGATGGGGGGTGGTAATTGGTTGGGGGGGATGGGGGGTGGGTGCAGGGGGACAGACAGCACAGCACCATCTTCTGTTTTGTATCACTTTAAATCCTTCCCCATTCAATGTATTTTTGTAGAACTGGTCATTTCGTCATTAGGCTGATTTGATCAGGCTTTGTAAGCTAGAGAACGCCAAATTGGTGAAAGATTTCCAAGTTTATATCGATATGGCTGGATTTTTGCTTTTCACCCATTTGCAACTTTGCCACAACCCTCACAGGGAAGGTGCTCAGCTATTGGTGCTTTAGTCCTGGGCGGAGCATGCTCGAGCTAATCTCGCAGGGAATCCGCTGCCTCATCTTGACCAGCGGTACACTCACTCCCCTGTCATCCTTCACCACTGAGCTGCAAATGTACTGAGCCCACCGTCGAACTTGTTGTTCGCTCACCGGTTTATTTTAATTCTAAATGTTTTTGAAGAAGGTTTGTTGCTTTGTTTACAGCTGTCAATATATGAATGAATAACCATATTTATTCTTTCTGAAAGTTTGAGATTTATTACAGCTTTCATTCCTTCTGGCAGTAACTTCCCCGTGCAGTTGGAGAATCCACACGTTATTGATCACCATCAAGTATGGGCTGGTGTCGTGATGCGAGGTCCTGATAATGAGCAACTCAACTCGAGCTTCCACACACGGTGAGTTGCCAGAGTAAATGTTGCTCATTGGTGGCATCACGTCAACGTGTGTTGGGGGTGAAGGGGGAGGGTTGCATGGGTTTGAATGTTTAAGGTACCGCATATCTGTTTTGTCGTACTGTGTGCAGGTTTACTGTAGCATACATGACTTCCCTTGGCTGTACGATCGGTGAGTTTACGTCCAACATGTTCTTTGTAGTCTGTTTGCCTAACTTTATTTTTGTTTATGTTTATCTCTTAAACTTTGGTCTTTTCCAGATTACAGCTAAAATGCCACACAGTTTATATTCTATCCTTCCATCCTTCACTCCCCCTTCCCCCTCCCCCCCCGCACCAATTTAGCCAACTTTTGCCGGATCGTACCTGATGGCCTGTTGGTGTTCTTCCCATCCTACCCTGTGATGGGCAAGTGCCTGGAGCATTGGACGGTAATCCTCCTGTTCCCACGTTGCTGATTGTATCGTTCGACAGTGCACACGTTTGTCTAACAGAAATACCTTCCCATCACTCAGGAAACTGGATTGTGGAAGAGGATCGAAGGATTTAAGTCCATCTTTGTGGAACCAAAGGGGAAAAACACTTTTACCGAGGTAAGAACTGAAATGTCATGCCCGTTAACCTTCAGGTTGATTCCACGGTCTATTTTCCGTAATTGGCTTTATTGCCACCGAGTGGTCGCAACACTCGTATGGTCTTCTTATTGGCTCGTTTTTTTTTGTTTGTTTTGTTTTTTAATCTCATGAAAATATTGTATTGGCTTTTATGTTTGCTGTTTTTTTTTTGTTTGTCATCTTGTGATGCCATTCATTCTATGTTCAAAACATTGCGTGTTGCGTAAATGAACCTTTAACTGGGTGATTGCATTGGTTTTCCTTCTTGTTTGTTCAGATGTTGCTAACCACGTTTGGGGGTAGGTGTAAGGACATACAAGGGACTCGAACATAGAAAGAGGCCAATTGGACCATCATGCCTGTGCTCTGTCAGCACCACATTGATCCAGGAGGGAATTGGGGAGAGACCAGTGGGGCAGGTGCATGGATGTCACCCATTTGGGGGATAAGTGGTTGCTCATTGCTTTTACGCTTGCGAGTGGGATGGTTTCTCATTGAGTTTCCTGGTTGGGACAGGGGTGGAGTGTTTGTAAATTGCAATTTCCATTACAAATGTTTTGATCCCATCACAGAGACTTTTATATCAGGCTATCATCACATCAAAAAATTTTTCCCCATGCAGAGCAATAATGTCTGTCATTACAAGCACATTGGAATACAGTGCTCAGATTTGGGGTGGGGGGGGGACACTGTTATTCCAGGGGTGTCATTTTGGAGGTGGGATAGCTGAGTTTGGGATGTGCTTGCCAATATGTCCTCTGTTGTGATGTGCAGGTGGTGGATGGGTTCTATGAGAAGGTGCAGGATTCAAACACTTCTGGTGCAGCTTTTTTTGCTGTCTGCAGAGGGAAGGTATTTTTCTTCTTCGTAGCTTATGGGCAGATAGCTTTCATTCCTTCAAAGCAATACCTGTGAAGCACTGGGCCATCCATCGCTTGTCTCACCATATTTATAGCACGACAATACGATTATTCACCCCTTCCGCATCATACATGCATACATCCTGCATTGATCACATGACCCTTTATATTACAGTATACGAGTGTGGACCAAGCGCATACTTATCTATTTTGAATCTGCATTTTGTGTAATCATGTGTTTGTTCTGGTGGTTAGGTCGTGAAAATGACGGCTGTGGCAAATGTTCAGAAATAACTACTCAAACCATGTTGCAGCAAGCTTGTTACAATTTTTACGAAAGGGGTAACAAGTTCTTTGCACCCTCTAGGTGAGCGAGGGTCTGGATTTTGCCGACTGTCATGGGCGAGCTGTCGTCGTTACCGGCCTGCCCTTCCCTCCGATGCTCGACCCACGGATTAAGCTCAAAATGCAGTTTCTGGACGAGTTAAAAATTCGTCGTCAGATGGATGGAGAGGTGCAACCATTCTTTTGCTCTGCTACTTAATTTATCTGTCACCGGGCAGTATTAGATGTGATGCTCAGTCATGTGACTCTAAAACGCTGCTTTCATGTACTGTGTGCAGCTTCAGGCTTTGACAGGCCAAGCGTGGTACCGACAGCAAGCTTCCCGTGCCGTCAACCAGGCTATTGGTCGTGTCATCCGCCATCGCTTTGACTATGGTGCCATCATTCTGTGTGATCACAGGTACCGTGATGTTTGAACTGTAGTACTTTTGTAATTGTATTATGATAATAATTACCTCTTCCACCGCAGGTGGGTGGAAGTTATGTTTTCACCCCTATCTGTCTGTCTGCCTGTCTGTTTGTCTGTGAACATGATATCTTAAGTTGTAGACCGATTCGGACGAAATCAGGTGGACAAGTTCGGTGTGTGACAAGGAAGAATTGATTGAATGTTGGTGAAGATCTGGATCCGAGAATTGTTAAAGTGATTCTTCACCATTGAGAGATGCGGTCAAAAACGATGTATATCTCTAACAGTTGTGGACGGATTCGGACGCAACTTGGTGGATGAGTTGGGTAGGTGACAAAACAAGCCGATAGATGTTGGAGGTCCGGATCCAGATCCAGCTTATCAGTGGGATACAAAACGTAAACTGTTCAGCCTGTTGGAGGTGTGCCCTCTTCCGAGTGTCGCAGTTTTATAATTTATTTAGAATGTGGATACTTGAGCCTGTAGGGATTCTTTAAAATTTGGGTTAAGTCAAGCCTTAGAGCATTGTTTTAAAAAAAAAAGAAAAAAATGAAGTGCCTGCCCTGACCTCATATCCAAAGTGTTTGCCCTCACTCCATCTCCAAAAAGACAATGAAAGCTAAAAGATCACCAAATGTTTCCTGAAGCTGCAGAAAACTGTGCAGACATCTTGCATGTTTGGTAAATCGGGCTTCAAAGCCAGCTCATGCCTGGTGTTGGCTTAATGGTTAGGGTGGTGGGCTTGAGATCCTCGGGTCCTGAGTTCAAATCCCACTTGGCTGTTGAATTAATACTAGGTGGGTTTGACTCAGCCTGTCATCCTTCTGAGGTCGGCAAAATGAGTGCCAGCTTGCTGGTATCCTGTGTCGGAGTGGCGACCCGTCCAGGATTGTACTCGATTGCCAAGGAGACTGCTTCGGCAGCACCAACGCTCTGCACAGAGTATGGTCCCAATGGATGGATGGAAAGCCAGCTCATTTACCATTTTTCTGATCGCGTTTTCAATTATCGGGCTTGTTACACTGCGATATGTGTGTGCTTACAAAATGACACCTGGGCATTCAAACAATAGTTGTGCAAAAGATCCCAATAATTTTCAAGGCTCCAACACTTTGGGAAACTTTCCGAAAATGAACTGGCCTTTTTATTTTCTGAAGTTTAGAATGTCTTCCTGCAGTTGGGAAAGCAATAGGAGCATGTCTCTGCTTTCATAACCTCTTCGCAAACCAAATTGGAGCCTGGAGATTTGGTTGGTTGTTCAAAAGGGTGATGCCATATCTCAGTAATAATGGACTCCCTGATCTTTGTAATTGGGAGTAACAGGATTATGTCATAGTTATAATACAAATATGGTTTTGGACCCTTTTTGTGGACAGGGGTGATGTTGGCAATTTTCGACTTTGAGAGTGGCAACTCGATCATTGGCAACATACATTAGTCCGGGAGCAAAAGGCAGATATTTTTGTGAACCTGGTTTTGCCGGATAAAGTTTTTTTTCTATGCTGTTTCTTGTAGCCTCCGGGTAGCTCTTCATGATTCAGGGGGGTGACGGTTCGTAACCCTTGGACAATTTGCCATATTAACCCTTTTATGCCGGTTACACCCAAATGTGCCCCAAAGTACTATTTTTTTGTGATATCTTGTAAATAGCTATGACCAAAAGTCATCACATTTATTTTTCATCATTATTATTCACAAGGCAAGTATTTTACAGCTGATTTGGATACAATTCACCCAAACTTGATGATTATTTACCCTTTCCTGGCTTTCCTAGAGGATCGTATGCACCCCAAACGTCGGCTTACATTTCCTGCTTTGATCTGTTTATCATCCATGCATATTAAGATGAAGTATTGGCTGAGACTTCATTAGTTGGTTAAACTGACAAAAGGTGGCACCATTGCATTGTTTCAGATATTAGAAGCACATGGCTGGGCACCACTCCCACTCTGCTGTGCAGATTTGTCATGGAATAGGCTACCAGACTTCCAGTTGTCAAGCTTTATATGAAGTAGTTAGTAAAATAGAATCTCCAGATTAAAATACTAGACAAATTCAGATTGTATACATTTAGTTTTTCAATGACAGTTATGAAAATGGGCATGACAGTTGTTGTTGTTGTGTGCTGCCCTCTTTTAGCAGGGAACTGTACTAATAAATGCCTGAATACTAGTACCGTACAAAGGTTCACACAGTTATAAAATGCTTTCTCCCAGGTTAGAATCTAATTTTTGACTTATTTATTTTCAGGGTTGACATTTTATGGAGTCCGATCAGGAAAGATGTTTCTTCCAGTGGAAGTTTCGCTGTGAAACGAAGAAAGACCCATTAATCACCGCAACCGCTGTTCGAATAAGTAATATCATACGATGTCGCAAGATCTTTGGTGATGGGAAGCATTTAGACCTTCAGGAAGCATTGAACCAGAATAGTGAACTTGCGATAAAATGCCATAAAACCTGTGTCTACATATATATAAGCAGTAGACAAACAGATCGTTACAAACGGCAGAATGACAGAGAAGCAGACTCTGCAATACCTCGGAAAGTCACAAGACAGTCCCTGTCAAAACCTGGTGGTGAAACGCTCAACTTCAGACGGCACTGTCTATTCTGTGGGGATCATTGTGACATTGAAAAGGACAAAAGGCACACATCTAGGTGGAGAGCAGCATATTTATGCCGAGAAATTGACACCAAGCGGTCTTTATTGGAGATATGTGAAAAGAGAAATGATGCTGCTGCAGCGAGTGTTCGACATAGTGTTGAAGGGGGCAGTCAGTGATATGCATGCGGCAGATGTCCGTTACCACGCTGACTGTCGGCAGAGGTTTGTCTCATTTCGTGCATTACCTGGTGAATGTGAAACGAAAGGTGCACAGGCAGATGATGACCTTCCCTTTGAGTCTTGTTCTGACACTTACGAAGGACAGGTCGAGAATGTGGAACTCGGTGGAACTGTTCACAGCCTATCTAGACAGTGGTGGTGACAAACTTTCCCGTAGGATGCTTGTGCAAATACTTGAGGATATGTTTGGGGATGATCTGCTCGTGTTATCACCAAGCATAGCAAACATAGTTGCATTTCGGAGCTTTGCTTCAGAGACACTCTGTCTTCTAAAATCTAAATGACGAAGAAGATGAAACGGAAACTGTTGCTACAAGAGCTAGTAAGCTTATCAGAAATGAGGTGAAAGACAAACACATTGGCAGAGATCATTATGACATTACTGTTAGTAAAGACCTTGTTAAAGAGTCCATCAGCATTTTTTTGCTACTGTTATTCGGCAAACTCTCCCCTAAACTAGACAACACTCTGCCTGCATTGCTCATTGGGTCTATAGTCACAAGTGTTGTCAAAGGTCACCCTACAAGTTTACAGGTAGATCTCGCAGTGAAAATTGGTGAATCTAAAAAGCTCGTGAATAGCATGCATGCGTATGGTATCACATGTTCTTATTTGTGCAATAATGCATCAAAGACCCCTGTTGTCTATAGATGTTCAAATGTTTTGTGCTGGGTAAAATCAGTCAGGAAAGGGGTAATATTGAGTATTAAGTCATTATTCTATATTTTAAGTTTTTTGGTTACCTTATTTGTGACTAAAGTAAGGATGAGGTGGTTTTTGTGCAATCATATGTTGTCTGTGTTCAAATTTTATGTCCTTGGTTAAAATAGCCCGGAAAGGGTTAATACTGAGTAATTCACAATTGTTTTATATCTTAAGTTGTTTTTGGTTATATAATTTGTGAATAAACCGACACAAGCAAATGTGATGATGTTGGTTGGGTTCATTGCAATAAATAGTGAAAAAAAACTGATTTTTAGCTCGCCTGTTCGAAGAACAGAGCTGTAGAGATACCCCCGGCATGAGCGTCAGTGTGAGCGTGAAAATGTTCAAGTTTTTGGTGCAAGTGATTTAGAAGCTTGCCATTCATTTAATATGTGTACTGAGATGCTGATATTTGGCATGGAGGTTCCTTTGGAGTATATTATTGATGTAGTGAAGTTGAAATTAAAAAATAATTTCAAATGTTTTAAATTTTTGACCTGTTTTGAACTTAACTTTTTGTAGCACATCAACGTTAAAGATTTTGGTGCAAGTTATTTAGAAGCTTGCCATTCATTTAATATGTTTCATTAATTCATTCATTTAATTCATTCGAAGAACAGAGAGCTATAGCGATACCCCCGGCGTGAGCGTCAGCGTGAAAATGTTAAAGTTTTTGGTGCAAGTTATTTCCTTTCTAATGTTTTTATCTTCCACACTTTTTTTTTTACTGATTACAATATACAAATACATATATTGCTTTAAAATTATTTGGATCAGACTTCACTGCAATACTTTATTTAAAAAAAAAAAGAAGATTATTAGACTAGTCTTTTAAAAACTATAAAGGTATAAAGAGGCGAGCATTGGGTGGCTTTGACACCAACTCTGGTTGTTTTTTTTAATACTCGCAAATACCATTATTTTGCTCTGCTACTTTATTTATCTGTCACGGGGCAGTATTACATGTGATGCTAAGTCATGTGATTGTAAAACACTGCTTTCATGTACTGTGTATGACTTCAGGTAATACTAAGGGGTGTGGAGGGGGGGGAGAAGTGGGAGAGAGAGAGAGAGAGAGAGTGAAAAGGTGGGAAAGGAGAAAGGAGAGAGGAGGGAGGGGGAGTGAGGAGGGGTGGGGGAAGGGAAGACAGTGTGAGATGAAGGGAAGGCAGATGTGCGGTGTAGCGTTAAGATTCATACTGTTTCATCAAAATGATTCTGCATAGAATAACAGTGAAGGTGGAAACAAAATATTGTCTGAAATCTATTTTCTATCGGTCATACAATAAACACGGTCTGGAGACAAACTCCCGTCCAGACAAAAATACCGCCCTGACACATCCAGAGAGAGACATAGACAGAGACAAATATGGAGGTAGAGTTGGCAAAGAGAATATGTGATGCTTTATGAAACAGCGCGCACGCACACGCGCACGCGCACACACACACACACACACACACACACACACACACACACACACACACACACACACACACACACACACACACACACACACACACACACACACACACACACACACACACACACACACACACTTGTGCTTGGCTGATATCGGGAATTGGCAGGTTGGAGTCGGTGTGATTACCAATGCCAGTACTTACCGTATACAACCCAGAAACCTTGAGTAGCTTTCACCGAAAAGCAACGTTGCATTTATATGAACATTTCAGGGATATGTTCACAAACATTCTTTATAAACAGCTGCGTGTTACGGGTGAAAAAAAAAATTGTCTCAGTAGTTTAGAAAACACATTAATACGGCTCGGGAATCGGGTGTTATTTCACATTGACAGGTGACTGAGCACGAACCGCTCGCTCGGGGTGACTGAGCACGAACCGCTCGCTCGGGGTGACTGAGCACGAACCGCTCGCTCGGGGTGACTGAGCACGAACCGCTCGCTCGGGGTGACTGAGCACGAACCGCTCGCTCGGGGTGACTGAAAACGAACCGCTCGCTCGGGGTGACTGAGCACGATCCGCTCGCTCGGGGTGACTGAGCACGAACCGCTCGCTCGGGGTGACGGAGCACGAACCGCTCGCTCGGGGTGAGGGAGCACGAACCGCTCGCTCGGGGTGAGGGAGCACGAACCGCTCGCTCGGGGTGAGGGAGCACGAACCGCTCGCTCGGGGTGACGGAGCACGAACCGCTCGCTCGGGGTGACTGAGCACGAACCGCTCGCTCGGGGTGACTGAGCACGAACCGCTCGCTCGGGGTGACTGAGCACGAACCGCTCGCTCGGGGTGACTGAGCACGAACCGCTCGCTCGGGGTGACTGAGCACGAACCGCTCGCTCGGGGTGACTGAGCACGAACCGCTCGCTCGGGGTGACTGAGCACGATCCGCTCGCTCGGGGTGAGGGAGCACGAGCCGCTCGCTCGGGGTGAGGGAGCACGAGCCGCTCGCTCGGGGTGAGGGAGCACGAGCCGCTCGCTCGGGGTGAGGGAGCACGAGCCGCTCGCTCGGGGTGAGGGAGCACGAGCCGCTCGCTCGGGGTGAGGGAGCACGAGCCGCTCGCTCGGGGTGAGGGAGAACGAGCCGCTCGCTCGGGGTGAGGGAGCACGAGCCGCTCGCTCGGGGTGAGGGAGCACGAGCCGCTCGCTCGGGGTGAGGGAGCACGAGCCGCTCGCTCGGGGTGAGGGAGCACGAGCCGCTCGCTCGGGGTGAGGGAGCACGAGCCGCTCGCTCGGGGTGAGGGAGCACGAGCCGCTCGCTCGGGGTGAGGGAGCACGAGCCGCTCGCTCGGGGTGAGGGAGCACGAGCCGCTCGCTCGGGGTGAGGGAGCACGAGCCGCTCGCTCGGGGTGAGGGAGCACGAGCCGCTCGCTCGGGGTGAGGGAGCACGAGCCGCTCGCTCGGGGTGAGGGAGCACGAGCCGCTCGCTCGGGGTGAGGGAGCACGAGCCGCTCGCTCGGGGTGAGGGAGCACGAGCCGCTCGCTCGGGGTGAGGAGCACGAGCCGCTCGCTCGGGGTGAGGAGCACGAGCCGCTCGCTCGGGGTGACGGAGCACGAGCCGCTCGCTCGGGGTGACGGAGCACGAGCCGCTCGCTCGGGGTGACGGAGCACGAGCCGCTCGCTCGGGGTGACGGAGCACGAGCCGCTCGCTCGGGGTGACGGAGCACGAGCCGCTCGCTCGGGGTGACGGAGCACGAGCCGCTCGCTCGGGGTGACGGAGCACGAGCCGCTCGCTCGGGGTGACGGAGCACGAGCCGCTCGCTCGTGGTGACGGAGGGCGAGCCGCTCGCTCGTGGTGACGGAGGGCGAGCCGCTCGCTCGTGGTGACGGAGGGCGAGCCGCTCGCTCGTGGTGACGGAGGGCGAGCCGCTCGCTCGTGGTGACGGAGGGCGAGCCGCTCGCTCGTGGTGACGGAGGGCGGAACCGCTCGCTCGTGGTGACTGAGCACGAACCGCTCGCTCGGGGTGACTGAGCACGAACCGCTCGCTCGGGGTGACTGAGCACGAACCGCTCGCTCGGGGTGACTGAGCACGAACCGCTCGCTCGGGGTGACTGAGCACGAACCGCTCGCAAACTTTAAAGCCGGTCTTCTCCACGCACACAATTCAATGAAATATAATGAATTGATGAAATAAAATGACTTTATCTACAAAAGAGTTGCTTCTCAATGCGAAACAACCCTGGAAACATTGCAAGGTTCAATTCCCCGTGAAATAAGCATTGCAGAAAATCCGCCATTTTGCCTGCTCATCTGAGCACGTGTCGCATGGTACTTCCGTTCGAGGTCCGCAAAAACGTTATAACTTTTTCTTTTTAATGTTCCTTTTTCCCCCATATTTGTTCTGATTCCCTGTGGAGCACCTCGTGAAACCCTTGAAAGTAAACACAGATCTGGCAGATGCTTTGGATAGACAGTCCCTCTGGGAGATAGGGTGTGAGGTTTAGCAGTGAATGCATTAAATCATGTTGCTCAATGAAGCTGGTTAATTTGTTCACCCAATGTAATTCTTCAAACAGTAGAAAAAGGTAAGTTTAATGCTTTGGAATTTTCACATTTTGTTGTGTGTATGTATGGAGCAGGGAACATCGCCTTGCTTGCTTAAAGTGAATAGCTATATCTGCTTCGTTTTAAGACCGTTTCTATTTTAAAATTATTAGATTTCACAACATATTTTGACACTTATTTAGTCTGGACTATATCCGATCCGCAAAACCGAAATATTATTTTGATGATATTCTTTAATTTGGCCGAGAGTGGATCGTGGAAAATCGTATCATACAATGCATGAAATCGCTCCAAGCTCCTTATTTGAAAACTATAGTACTTACAAAAGCAATGTATGCAGCCATTCGTAGCTATGATGAACAGGCATTCGATAATATGAGTGAGGAAAGTAAAATTAAAAAAAAACAAACAAAAAAACTTTATTGTTAAGAAATCGTTGCGGCCTGTTCCAAGTCGAGGCCTGGTTGAGCAGGCCAAAAAAAACACTGAATTCAGACCCCAACGAGGTTACCTCGGAAACGCCTTTACACCCCAGACAGCGAGGTGGCTGACGATCACCTGATGAAGGATTTAATTAAATTAGGTCGTTAATTGTCATCACCCTGAGCGAGGTGATGTGGAATGATGGAATAACTGAACAACAAAGTTAAAAAGTTAACAGACTGACAGTGTGTGCAAGCAAGAGGTGGACAACAATGCACAGATTAACTATTGTATGAGAAAACAGTTTGTGGAGGTGGCAGAGGGGGAGGAAATTGGACGGACTGAAGGATATCTCTAGCAACATGCAACACGTGTCAAGTATGATACAACCAACACCGCAGGGTGGAGTTGATTGAGATAAATATTTACCCTTTAAACATTAATATTTAAAAGTGCAATGGTAATAAATTTTCACCCGGAACATTGGAAATTGTTTTGCCGTCCTCTTCATTAATCTATGTTGTTGTTCATGACACGTCGGTAATAACAACGCCAGCTGAAGACTCTCATTCATCCTGGTGTTTCGCATGCAGGACGATACATCGACGTGTGTAACGTTCCTCGAATGGACGTTATGCTCGGTGTCCCATATTGTGGTCTGAGTTGGTCGACATTAAATATTCCACAGTGCTTTTTGTGAAAAGTGAGATCCTGAACTATTATTGAATTCCTGCCCGATTGTGCAGAGGAACTGCATCCGTGGCATCGCCGTACCTCGGTAAATGATGCAACGAGCGGGCTCAATTCAGAATTTAATCCCAGTCCAATAACATCAACAATAATAGCAGTACTAATAATTTTCAAATGTAGTTTGACGATCGGGACGCCTTCCAGGAGTTTATTTGACAGTTGTCGCTGATCTGTTAAATCTGGCCTTTGTCAGTGCAATTTAAGAAACTGTTCAAAGTTTAATTGTCCTTACCTTAACACAATACTTATTATTTATTTATTTTAACCTATCAATATCTTCCTCAGGTTCAGTAACCCAGAATCACTGGCTCAGTTCCCTTGTTGGTTGCGTCCTCGCATCACATCCTACACGAATTTTGGAAACGCCGTTCGAGAGCTCACGCAGTTCTTTCGTAGAGTTACGAACTTGGTGAGTTTTCACTTGGTGGAAAAAGTGCCTTCAACAGTTTTTCTGCACATACTAGGTGGGGGGGAGGGGAGGGGGGGCACACACGACCACACACGACCCCACTATATGTCACTTCCTTAGGTCTGCAATCAAGAAATTTAACTCTTTCTATGCCAGACATCGCAACACCAGGTTTGTTCTGTGGAGTTGAATAATTGCAATTATACCACCAAATCGTTCACGTGAGAACTTCCCAAATAACAGTGTTATGACTGATCGTACAACACTTGATTTTGGAAGACCATAAAAGTTGCTTATAATTCCTGCATGGATGTGCAATGTCTTCGGAAACACGGGCAATCACGTTTTTGGAAAATTGTGTTCCTCGCAAAAAACATTACTTCTTTGTTATGCCTCCACTGATGAAGTCACTGGAGGCATTATGTTTTCGGGTTGTCCGTCTGGCCGTCCGTGCTAATTTTCTCTTTTCTCTGCAACTGCTTATCCGATTGACATAAAATTTTCACCATCGGTGCGACGACTCGTGTGGAATGTTTTCAGGACAGTTATGATGTCATAGGTCACGTGGTGTCTCATCCATGTTGAAAAAGGGAAATGGTTTGCCCCTCTATCTCCAAAACTGCTCCAATGGAAAAAAATTGAAACTTGTCACATGTCAAGCCCTCCCCATGGGAAACGACTGATTTAAAAAAAAAAAGTCATCGGTTGCTTTGTTATGACGTCATAATTGCATACGTCGAACGCTTTATCCGATCATTATGAACATTTTTGAGGGTCATCTAGGGCTAAATTGTATGGGAGAAAGGGGGTGTGGGGTGGAGGGGGGAGGTTGATGTCATTGGTCAAATGGTTTAGCAGCCATATTTTTTTTTTTTTTTTTTAAACATAAAAACCTTCAAAAATCCTGTTCTCCGAAGCAGCGAACAGATGGAGGCAAAACTTCAACCACATGTTCCCCAAGCCTTGGAGAAGCCAGGGTGTTCATGAATAGTTACCTTCGCAAACTTTGTTGCGAAGGTTATGTTTTGATTGCTGTGTATTTATTATCTTGCCAAAACGAAGTTTTTGCAAGATATGTTAATCAGCTTGTATTTTTTTTTCTCTGTAATCACGTATCGATCACTCTGCAGAGCACAGTTATCATTGGAAATTTTTGTCACTTCGCATATCAGAGGCCTATAGAGGTCCCTTTCAGCGCATAAAATTTTCAAGGTCAAAGGTCAAGGTCACTTTGTCGCAAATCAGGGGAGTCGACGAAACCCTTATTTTTTGAGTAATTTTGATCGGATCATCTTCAAACTTCATGGGAATATAGTTCATGGTCTGGCGCTCAGCTGATTAATTTTTGGTGGCGATTGGCCTTGACCTTCATGGTTAGCATCTCAGGTCAAACATATTTGACCCCAAGGTCAAATTTTGAAATCTTAGATACCAGATCGAGTAATACCTCATATGAAAGTGCTTGATAAGTGCTTTCCAGATCTGTCAAAAGTTTGACGCTATGACGTCATTTGATGACATCATGACGAAAAAAATGGATTTTTCATGAAAATTTTATTTCCTCAGTTCTCATCAAAATCTCTTTATCTCATGTACAACGGTCCTGGAGAGATACCATTAACCGTACGAAAATATAAAGGTCAAAGGTCAAGGTCACAAAAAGGTCAAGCATCAAGGTCGACGAAACCCTTATTTTTTGTTGACTGTTCTGTTCCCAAAATGTTGATTGTTCTGTTCCCCACACTCTAATACCAATTACAAAATTAAGAGTACAAAGGTCAAGGTCGAGGTCATGAAAAGGTCAAAATCATCATTTTGCCATAGTGCGGTCGATTTTTATCCAATTTGCATGCAACCAATGCCAAAATGTTGTGAATTCAATGCCCAATCTTGTGATGTACGATATGACACAGGAAATTTAATGTTTTTAAGCCATCATGACACATATGAGATGGCAGATGTGGTATGGGATTAAATACCCTCACAATCAACTGTTTCTGGGGGTGGGGGGGCAAAATGTAGCGTTGGCGAAGGTATGCGCTCTACTGAGTGCCCGTTCTAGTTAATTAATAAGTCAGATTGTGTGGCAGCCATATTGGATAGAACAAAAATCTTTTAATAACTTTCTCTTGAACCGCTTCATCAATCGAAGTGAAACGTCGCAATTATGATCTTATAGTCAATGGGGAATATACGTTTTAGATTTCAACCTCATCGGGCACATGGTCTATCAGGGCAGGCAGAATTATTTCATATTTTGAATCTGGGTTCAGGGATTTAAATCAAATTTGGTGCAAGTATGTATAATGATGTAATATTGTGGGTGGAGGCATATCTGGTAACGTTGCAATGTCGAAGAGTACCCTTCTCGTCTTTTTCTTATAGTTTACTTGTGCGAAAGTTTTAAAATTAATTTCATGCTAATGAGAGATTTCCTTGTGTCGTCTGGATTTTACCATCAACAATGCAAGTACGCCAAATAGAATGTGTAGACTCACTGGTATGACATAGATGTAAAGCATTGTGGCAAGAAAAGGTATAGTCTATCGGAAAGCTGATGTTATGAAAATTGATGCAGGAATTGGCTTGACAAGGAAGTTGACAAAACAGTACTCTGTTTAGTCTCAGAAAAAATATTTGAGCTCGAATTTGCTTATTGCAAAGTGTCGTGCCAAAGACATTGATGATGGAAAATGTGATTCAGTTGCTTTTGAAGACCATGTGGGTTGTTCCAAACTTAAAGAACTGGTCCTGATCCAAAACATGAATTATGCACTCTGCGTATGTATTTTTGTGTTTACTGGGGGACAGTCGACGGAATATGCGCTTTACCACAATTTGACATTTTACTCTTGTTGTGAGATTGCGATGGAACAACGTCAAAAGATGTCGAGGCTAATCCAGAAGAGGATTGTGATGCTGTATTGTGGCATCGAAATGTGGTGTCACTCTTACCTTTTTTTATTTTATTTATTTTTTTTTTTTTTGAGATTTCATCCCTCAATGCTTTTACTTAAAAAAAAAAATTCTTTTTTTCACAATTTTTTCTTTAAGTAATAAAAGGCTTAATGTTTATAATATGTTCTTATTTTGGTGTGGATTAAATCCATCTATATTATGGAATTTGGCTTTTGGTGCATTCTATCCCTCCCCACCCCTCCCCCCTTCCTCAATCCTGGCTTTTGGTTCAGTCCACTATGTGGATTACCACAGATGTGATTATCATTTTTTTAAATAATAAAATATATTTTAATTTGGTATGGATTAAATCCATCTATGTTGTTATATTGTTTTAGTTGATTTGGGGAATGGTTTGGATACGTATCGCTTTTGGAATGGTTCTGTCCACTGTCCATTTTTCCCCCCTCCCACAATCCTGGCCTGGTTTGGTTTAGTCAACATTTAAGTTGGATTTCTTTTCATAATAAAATGATTAATGTTTTATTCTTTTTTAAATTTTGGGTTGCGTGCACTCGCCCAGAGACAAAGTAACTTTCTCACATGGGAATCACCATCATGGCTTCAGCAGTTATTGAGTTCGGTTGGGCTACAGTTTTACATTGTTTTGAGAGGGAAGATGAAGCAGAAGAAGTACAGTACAAATTGGCGATTTAGTGATCTGTCGATGTAGTACCTTGGCGATGTATTTTGGAGTCTTTTAAGTCTCGGTAGTTCAGAAAGCACTCGAGAATAAAAGTTTTGGCTTTTAAAAGGCTTATGTCTTCACTCTTTAGTAGTTTATGAGCGTATCACTGCATACACATTTGAATGGGTGGCCAATTTCTTTTTTCCCCCCTGTATCAACCCTGTATATGGAGTACTACCTTACTCCATGATAATTTTGGATTGCCACATCATTCAGTGACGAGTTGGGAGGGGCTGGTTTGTTTCAAGCGAAACAGGTATGTCCAAAATTGCAGACCCTTTGGGGTTTAGGCACATTCCATTATCCACACAGCAATTGTGATATTTCGCAAGAACGTCTTTCAATACAATACATTGTGAGTTCTGTAATACCTTTTCAGGATATCTGATTGTTTGGACAATTTTAAAAAGGGATCGAAAACCCTAAAAGGATATAAAAGTGGCACTCTATTTGTTTTTTTTTGTTTTTTTTTAACTTTCTTAAGCGATGCGGCAAGCGAAAGATTGCAATATGGTTATCAGTGCTCGGAGCATGTAATGATCCATGCACAGCCTTGTTCATCTTGTATGTGGTCTCGTTCCAATATCCTAACATCAGAGGAGGGTGTGGAAGAACATACAAGGGCTGGTGTGAGTGGCTGCATTATCTTGGAGGACAATCATGACCCCTGAAAAAAAAATTCAGTTTGCTTTCGATGCATCACTGCATTGTTTATTTATATATTTATTTTTAGCTCACCTGGATTTTAGTCAAGTGAGCTTATGCGATCGAGAACTGTCCATCAGTCAGTCAGTAAGTCTGTAAACACTTCATTCATTATCGCCTGAACCAAATATACGATTTTGATTAAACTTGGCCACAAGCTTCATATCTGATGCTTAAAGACGGTATATTGACTGCATCAAAATCTGCGCTCATTAACGGGGTCCTCTGATGGGTTTTTGACCACTCCCCCCCCCCTAAAAAATTAGGTATTTGCGCTCTCCTCTGAAAGTACACACATGATTTTGATGAAACTTGACCACAACCTTCATCACCCATGATGTACGAAAGTTTATCGACCACATCAAAACCTACACTCATTAAGATGGTCTGTGGGAGGGGGGGATTGACCCTCCAAAATAGGTATTTGCCTTCTTTTCTGAAACTACACACACAATTTCGATGAAACTTGACCACAACCTTCATCACTTGTGATGTGCCATAGTTTATTCACGGCATTAAAAAAATAACGCCTGGTGGCTTAATGGTTGGAGTGGGTGGGCTTAAAATCCAAGGATCCTCAGTTCAAATCCCCCTTGGCTGTTCAATTAACACCAGGTGGGGTTGACTGGTATCCTTCTGAGATCGGCAAAATGAGTGCCAGCTTGCTGGTATCCTGTGTCGGACTGGCGAGCCATCCAGGATTGTACCCAAAAGTCAAGGAGACTGCTTAAGCAGCACCAACGCTCTGTACAGAGTATGGTCCCAATGGATGGATAAAAAAATTGGGATCCAAGGAAGTCTGCAGGTAGTTTGAGGGACTGTTGCTCCTGATCCAGGTGAGCTACAGGACACGCGGTTCTATTTTTTATAGGCGCAAGCAACACTCGGCTCAATCACTTTTGAAAATGTACGTAAAG